>NC_079165.1:21378073-21653073 GCF_947568905.1 Ostrea edulis | reverse complement strand
ATTTCAAAATCTTAAATACTTGTAAAAGCGGCTATCATACGAGAAAAAAAATCGATGGCGTATTGCGCTGTCATGTTTTTTCTAGTGTAGTCTTCAAACACCTGCAGCAGCTGTAAGTTGTGCATTTCATACTGCTGATAAAGACTTTGTAACGAGCTTTAACTATCGACAGATTGTACAAATCGGACATAAATCCCGTGTCACAAATGTCATGAGTGAAATATAGAATTTACTATATTTTCACAGAAGAAGTGATAATTTGCTACTTTTTTTTTTTTTTTTTTTTATAAATCATTTTGTTTCATTTCTGATTAAATTTTCAAATCGAGGCAGATTACTGGCTTATAAGTTGATGTTATAGAGGTTTCAACAGTCTCATATAAAGTTAGCATTTCGCGAATTCTATGGTCATTATAATGAACTAATTTACAATTCATACAAGCTATCAGTTGGTCGAATGGCGCCTGACGTGTTTCATACGCTAGGCCGTTCTTTACACACTAATTTCGGCTACGGATGATTCCGTTTATCTGATCAAGATATAAGAATCACGGCGTGTGTGACCGGTCGACAGCACAAGTGCTTGTGGACAGGACTTCCGGTACCCCCCTTCTTGTATTTTTAAATGTTCAATTCCTTGGGTATTTCGGACTATTTTTGATAAAATATGTAACTTCAGAGTTTATATATTTGAATGAAATACACAAATCTCGCATAGAAACCGTTTTTAAAAATGTCATATCACCGATCATAATATGTTCATATATTATGATCGGTGATATGACATTTTTAAAAACGGTTTCTATGCGAGATTTGTGTATTCCATTCAAATATATAAACTCTGAAGTTACATATTTTATCAAAAATAGTCCGAAATACCCAAGGAATTGAACATTTAAAAATACAAGAAGGTGGGTACCGGAAGTCCTGTCCACAAGCACCTGTGGTCGACAGAGGATGCTTACTCCTTCTGGTATGACAAGGATTCCGTGTTTGCACTTCTCTTAATTTTGCAGTTTTTAAAGGATTTATGAGATTGATTGCTGTTCGTTATTTTTTACTTATCCACCCCCCCCTTTCTGTCTCCAGTCGAACAAAAGAGCATTATACTGAGATTTTGAATATAATGTTTCGGTAGACAAGTATCATGTTACTGAGAACGTAAAATATAGAGCTGTGAATTTCTTCGAAGACTGAAAATTAAAGAATATACTCAAGTCGTCTGGACTCAAAACATGTAGATATTCATACACGAAAATATTTAAAGTTACTAATCCAAAAAACTCAAATTTTCAAAGAATGCTATGAAAGTTGCACAAGAAGCATATAAAAAATTCTCTCGGCCACGTTTTTAGAGTATATAAACTCAGTGAATCTGATTTTTAAAAAGAATCAAAGCTGAATTTATCTTCATTAGAATTATTCAGATGTGAGGAGCTCTTAGAACAATGTACTTTACACTGGTAGCACAGCTTTAGAATACTTGGTGATATTGGGCAATGACTTTGTCGTTTATTTTTGCTAACTCTTCGATGTGGGTTGATAAGTCGCCCTATTTTAAAGTCATAGTGGGTCAACTTAACCCTTATGTACCAATTGCAAAGTGCAATACGGATTGAGTATTGGGGGTAAAGTTAGTCCGGGTTATATCCCAATGTGAACTGACCTTTCGATCTTTTTCAATGAAACTTTCACACCATATTAAAAGCATAGAACTCACTTGCTGTGGAAAACTTCTCGGGTACACCAGTACTTGAAGTTTGGATTTTTAGATGTCTTGTTTTCAGAATAAAATTGGTTCCCAAGAATTGCTTCTGGTGTTGACATCCAAAGAATTCATTTTCTAATCCGAGCTGTGCGCCGATCCTCGCGTAAGACCGGAGTACAGCTATTAATAGACAGCAGAAATGGTGATCAAAAGCACATCGTGTAATTACAAAATACAGTACAGATGAATTTACAAGACTTCTGTCCGAAATCAATTTATACATTAATTTTACATTTGAAAACAATTGTTATCGCTTGAATTTACCTTATATATTTAAATTTTGCGTTTTATCAATTTGCAAATAATTTTCATTTTAGATGTACCGTTGGCAAACTTGGCGCCTGGAAATTTGACTGAATCGATTTTTATGATGGTTTCGATGTTGTCCAAAGTTGTACGATTTTGATGTTGACTGAAATAGAAGACGATGACTCTGTCGCTGCCCCCCTCCTTATATCGCAACACCAGGTAAACTCTCTCCTTGTCACAATGTCCACTCACCAAAGCAGTCTTAGGAACCGAGAGTTGTACAGTTGTCTGTGGATGTAACGACACAAAGAGAAAGTGAAAGCACTAATATGTTATTATAAGAATTACTTTGGGAAGACAACAGAAATGTTGATATCAATGATTGACTGAGTGTTTCAAAAAAGAACTCTTGATTGATTAAAAAAATTATGATTGATTTTACCAAGAAATACGTAATTACTATTCTGGCTCATTTTTGGTGTTTAATGACAGTCGGACTATATTTTACCATGTTTCCGTCCTTCTTCTCGTACCGGTATCGCAGTTTTAGCTCACCACTCAGTCGGGTACAAACGTTACCTCCACCATCCCTCAACTCAAACTCAGTGACATCATTCGTCATGTCTTCGTTCTGATCGAGACTAAGGGGGTGCAATGTAGAATTGGTGTTGTCTATCGCACATGTGTTGACTGTAAAGACATCGTCTTTCTCACATTATCACCAATGTGAGATCGACTTTACCCATGTAAAACAGCCATGTGAAATTTTTCTTTATTACATATTCAACAGTGAAATGCAATGTACTATGATTTATCCATTGAATGAAAATGATATTTTCACTACAGTGAAAATAACAACTGATTGTGACGCCATCATAACTGATTGTGACGTTATGTTGTGTATTACACGTCCTTTATAAGATTTGAAATAAACATGTTCTAAAACCAAAGAAAATTTAATAAACAGAAAATTCAGTGCTTTCTAGTTGGGTGTGGAATATACTTCACTCGTAAGAAAGGAATTTTTTTTTTTACATTTTCACTCGTGCTTGCATTCGTAAAATTATAAAGAAAATCCTGATTATTCGTGAAATAAATTCCATATCCAACTACAAAGCACAAACTCCCCGTCGATGCCTCATTACGTCACCTACGAATAGACCTCTCCTATGTGACGCAGCACAATATACAGATTTGTATATTGTGAGTCCGCGATTATCACGCAGGCAAATAACACTAAAGAAGTAGTTCGCAGTTAAAAGTTTGAAGATATTGATATTAAGAGCATTAATATAAAACTATGGATTTTATTTTAAACATAAAATGATCAAAAGATAATTAGAAAGTAGGGAGACTCTGTTCAAATTATTGTGTAAAGTAATGAACTTGATGTTTACGTTCTTGTTTTGAAAGTTGTTTACGTTTGACGTTATGTTTTTTCGTCATTCTACAGTGACGTCACAGTATATGCGGCCTCAGAAATCGCTATCCCATAATACCTAAGTGGAAGAGTTTGGTTTGTGAGCAAACGAACTCTGGTGGAAGTTTGCTACAAAGCATTGAATATCCGCTCTGTCCTGTACTGCTGCGACGTCATTGACTATGACGCGACGCCGTATATATTTTCTATGATTTACGTTACACAGTTTGTATATGTTTTCCTTAGATTCCAATTTAATTTCTGGTGGCCAATTTTGGTGTTTTTCTTTAGTTTACACATAGTGTAAACCATTTTCGGGTATGTACTTTCTGGTTATCAAAAATAGTTTTTGCTTTTAAGTTCAAATGAGGAATTTGATGATTGTAAATGTTCTTGGTGCTCCTGAATTTATGCACAAAAACTGGTAAAACTGTGAGAAAAATAATCCTTTAATATTTTCTCGTGTGGGATAGGGACCTCTGGAATATGATTCACAGTCTAGGACTCAGCAAATCCTCGTTCCAGATTGCAAATCTTGTCTCCTCGGTGGAATTTCCCTATCCCATAATCTTACTAATGAAGGATTCTAACTATCTTCATGATGGTACACTTAAGAAGTGCGTCCAAACTTCTGCATAGTATATGTGTGTGCATCTTGAAAAGTAAGGATTTACAATCCGCTTCTATTCCAGAGGAGGGGGATGCAAACTCTTTATATTTACATTCTACTTTCAATTCTGTCGGAACTCCAAGCCGTTGAAAAAGACCGCACTATATTCATCAAGATTCATGCGCACATTGTTTACATTTGCATCGTATTCATGAGGAAATGGCTATCATTACAATTGGTCACGATATCGAAGGCAAAAACATCGGGAATGTAAATATCCAATGGTGTCTTACATAAAACTCGGGCATTGTATCAACTATGTGTAGTTTATTTTTAAAAGAAGATGCTGCATGTTACCTTTCTCCGAAAAATTGCCTTTCTGAATGCCAAAAGCCTGCATCGTGACGTTAGAAATGAACAGTGAGCCGATGTTTTGACCAGAGTCGTCGTGAAGAAGGACGGCATCTGTAGTCTCGCACCTGTAAACTTCATCCGATTTGGAGATTGGCGAATAGTCACTCTCCAAAATGAGGGCAGTTTTACCTAGAATTCAAGTTTGGATGCCACCAAATAGAAACTTTACTTGCATATAATAGATAACAAGTATTGTTATTTTTTTTCATTTATACTGTACGTGCATGATAAAAGTAAAAGTTATTTACTGCTGAATGCTGAGTGGGGACTTATGATATAGTTACCACCTCACTGTGAGTAATATTTACCTGTAGCTGTATATTAGGTGGGGTAATGGTTCTCCCCAAATAAGGTAATTATCAATATTGTCAAAAACCTTTACATTGTATCATATCGATATTATCTTTAATAAAGTATTTAAATATTTCAATCTGTTGGTTTTGACATAATAATTTTATTTCATTTTCCCTATATACTATCTCTCAAATGAATAAAATATCCCTATCTGCATTTTAAAAGAAAATTGAAAAAGGAAAAAAAAATCCAGATTTTTCCCATATCCAGTTTATTTGTGAAGCATGGATTTAGCACAGGCTGATTAAAACCAACCCCCCTTCTCCTATGGACGATCGGAGAAGGGGGTTAGTTTTAATCAGACTGGGAATTAACAATGAATAATGATGTTATCGGGATTGGTGTAATTCCTTTACAAAGACTACAGAAGATTTCTCCGTGATACTGCTACACTATGATATAAATCAATAGATAAATTATATGAATCTCCAAATCAATAAACAGGTGCGGCTGTAATGCAATCAGCATGTTTAGAAACTGCATTTAAATCTAATGTCTATAAACTTAAAAACGCATGGTTCACGGAGCATCCGATTTTACGTGATTGCTACGTTCAGTTCGTGTTTATTTCACAGGGAAATCAATAACTGGTCCTTCTCTATACTGTTATTATAAATTAAACGAAATATTGCATCACAGTGCAAAGAGAATAACAAAATAACATCGATAATAACACTGGTCATGAAAATGAAAAAAGAAAGACTTCTGATAAGACTTAACCTATTAATGAATACACCTTGACCTCTAATGGTGAGACCTATCTGTGTTTGTATATATAGACATTGACTTTCATCAACACTATACACTTTGAGATAAGATGGGTATTTTTTAATTGATTGTTTAATCCGTATTTATTCCATCTCCTCTATGGGCGGGATTCGACATACTGATGTAGCTTAATGAACAATAGGTATTGAGTACAAATTCTTCGTATAACTTAGTATGCCGTCTCTGTGGATGTGTATATGACGTAGGCATGATTAGATTATTAATTTACAGTGAGAGGTCGGGGAGAAACATGAAATGATAAATATTTTCAAATAATATAAATAAGCATCATGATGATATTACATGTAATGCAAATTATTGATTTACTTTTCATACTACAATGTTCCAGAACCTTTACTACACCGTTGTGAACCTGGTAAAAAAAATACCGGTACCCACTTCTATTCCTGCTAAATGTATCTCTAGAGTAACTGTGTTGGCAATTCGTAGTTTATCCAAATTCTAAAAATACCATCAAATATATAGTTCGCATCTGACAAGTAGATAGTTTAAGCGTGGGTAGTTTTTTTTTTTTTGGGGGGGGGGGTATAATTTTGAAATACTCATCATATTGTTTTGTTACATTAATATCTGCTACACTATTTTGTTCTGTTAAACTCAGAATACTTAATGCGGACCAAGTTAATGAATATCATACCCTGTTATGGATTTAATTTTAAATATACACTGATAAGGGTCACATACTGCTTAACCCTGAGTGTGACTTAATATTGAGTGTGACTTCACCTTGAGTGACTCAAACCTGAGTATGACTCAAACCTGAGTATGACTCAATCCTGAGTATGACTCAGCTTTGACTGTGACTCAACACTGAGTGTGATTTGACCCTAGGTATGATTTAACTCTGAGTTTGATTAACCCTGATTGTGAGCACGACGAAAGTGAAATAAAGATTTCGTCAGCGACGTAAGTTTGAGAATAAAATGCTATCATCTGCGGCCCTGAACTTCTAAAATTCTTAATTATGTTAAAATTATTTTCTTGTTAGAATATTGTGAAAAGAAGTTGAGAATATTTTTTTTCATCATTTATTAGATATGGCGTCACAAAGTTTGTGGCATTTATATATTTTCCTCGAAAATTGCAAGTCAGAAATTTCAACTTTCGGACAATTTCCGAATACAAATTCGTCAACCAAACTATTTTCATGTCAACATCGTAATATAGATATTACAATTAACATATCTTAATTTTATTGCATTCCACGCGTGCGGTCCTCATTTGTTAACCCAAGCTATCTTAGAAGTATGGCGGAGAAAGCACGTATTTGTGAAATTGTATGGAACTGGTTCATGTTTAGGTAGATTGCAACTGTTATTTGTGTAGTTTTTAAATATGGCCAGTATTAGGTAAACTGTTATTTGTGTAGTTTTTAAATATGGCCAGTAGTAGGTAAACTGTTATTTGTGTAGTTTTTAAATATGGCCAGTATTAGGTAAACTGTTATTTGTGTAGTTTTTTTTTTTTTTTTTTTTAGATATGGCCAGTATTAGGTAAACTGTTATTTGTTTAGTTTTTTAAATATGGCCAGTATTAGGTAAACTGTTATTTGTGTAGTTTTTAGATATGGCCTGTATTAGGTAAACTGTTATTTTTTTAATGATGAGTATATCCTCTTACCTTCTCTTTGGTACACTATTTTGAAGGAAACGGACACTTGCCCATCACTGGCTTTTCTAAAGAGGAAGTTAAGAGAATTTAATTTGTGGAGTAAAACATGCAGCTCCGACCTATCCGATTTACAGGTTCCGGAGGACACACGTGCATCACGTAGAGGTAAGTCATGAGTTTTTGTGTCGTTTTTCAAGTTCAAAGTAATGGAGGCATCCAGAATAACGTGTACACATGGCTCGTCACCCGAAGAGCTGTACTGAAAATCCAATCCTCGGGCACCTGTCAATGGATGAATTGTATACAGAACTATAATATTGATCAGGTATCTTTATTTGAATTGTTTTCTTCTCATGATTTATTGTATGTATGATTTTTAACGGGAAATTACATTCGAACCCATAATTTACAAGTTTTCTAATCATAGTCCTCAATGTAAATGTAGGAAAAACTGTAGGACAGAAGAAACTCACTGTTTTGGCCAACGGCGATTGAAAACGAGAAAAGGATGATCCAATACGTGTCCTTCATACCTGCAACCTGTCGGTTCGATGATATTACCAACAGTATACCTGCAGCAAATTTAATGAAAACAAATATTTTCATAGCACACCTGTTGCATCGGTGATATATGTGGAAAGAATAGCACACTTCGATGATTGTAATGTCAAAATAGGACACTATAGGAATATCAAATATCCATTTACATCAGCCAGAAATATATAGAAATCTGTGCTATACTGTAATTAGTTTGTTTTAAATGCATTTGGTGTACTTTTAAATGGATCAGATTTGAAGATTCAGTTATTAAGTTTATTGATAAAGTCTTAAGACAGGAGGTATAATTGGAAACAAAGGGTTAAGGTATACATCCTTCAGAATTCAGCAGGTTCATCAGAATTTGCCTCCATCATTGAGAATGAACAGATAAGTGCTTCCATTTCTAAATACTCAAAACTTAAAATATTGGATTAGGAGGTTATAAACCGCCAGCTGCGTATGTTAGTTCGGAGAGAACTGTGACTGATAAGCTTAAAGATGTGGTGGTAAACTGCTTGGGTGTCAATTCCAGCTTGGGCCTTCTGAACTCGATAAGACTTTGAACAGCAATCGGGCAACCTCCCAAGAATCATGAAAGAAATTAATGTGCCTGAACAGACAGCTTCTGTATAATCCTTGGTGTGAAAAAAAAAAACACAGAAAAAAAACTGCATGATACTATAAACCATAGCACCTGAAGATGAAAATTTGAAAGATACGCAAGGAAAAAAACTAAGATGTGAATGACTTGTTGGAGACAGACAGGACCCCCCCCCCCCCTTTTTTTTTTGTTTACAAAATTGAGTCATGAACATCCTGTGGCTGACAAACAAGAGAACTTTGAAGATAATAGATGAATCGTGATCATAATATAAATAGTCGGGATGTCTTTAAAGACAAAACAGCCATGCTCTTATCACAGAAGGCAGGAGTTCCCTAAAGACAAAACAGAATCATGAACGTCTCATAGAAGATAGGAATTTCCTAAAGACAAAACAGAATCATGAACATCTCACAGAAGACAGGAGGTCTCTAAAGACAAAACAGAATCATGAACGTCTCATAGAAGACAGGAGGTCTCGAAAGACAAAACAGAATCATGAACGTCTCACAGAAGACAGGAGGTCTCTAAAGACAAAACAGAATCATGAACGTCTCATAGAAAGCAGGAGGTCTCTAAAGACAAAACAGAATCATGAACGTCTCATAGAAGATAGGAATTTCCTAAAGACAAAACAGAATCATGAACGTCTCATAGAAGGCAGGAGGTCTCGAAAGACAAAACAGAATCATGAACGTCTCATAGAAGGCAGGAGGTCTCGAAAGACAAAACAGAATCATGAACGTCTCATAGAAGGCAGGAGGATCCTAAAGACAAAACAGAGGTAAGAAATTTCCACTTGAGACAGAAAGAATGTCCCTACGAACTGTTTATTATCTTCGCCTTTTCATACTGCGTGATTTGTATGTGTACTGATACTTAAAGAATCGAATATCAATAGTAAATGATTTATGTTCTAAATAATAATTATTCCATCATCCCTGTATTTTCTACAGATATCCTGCTTACCTTATTGATTACAAACAAACTTTACAGTGCCTAGATATACCATCTCATACAAAATCTTCCACAATGGTCTTCTTTCATGAAAGGTGAAGATAACGAACAGTGATCAATCTCATAACTCTTATAAGCAATACAAAATAGATACCGGTAGTTAGACAAACACGGACCCCTGGACACACCAGAGGTGTGATCAGGTGCCTAGGAGGAGTAAGCATCCTCTGTCGATCGGTCACAACCGCCGTGAGCCGTATAACCTGATCAGGTAAACGGAGTTATCCGTAATTAAAACCAGTGTGCTAAGAACGACCTAACAATCGGTGTGAAACACGTCAGACAGCATTTGATCCAATGATAGGTTGTATTGACGAACTAGATCGTTATAACGACCATAACATTTGCGAAATGCTGACTTCATTCAAAGTCCAGCTGAACGACATGCTCAGCTGGACTTTAGATGAAGCCAACATTTCGCAAATGCTATGGTCGTTAATGGTGATGTCAGTTTAGTTGAAAATGACAACCTGAAATCACTCATTTCAAAAGGTCCAAATTCAGGGAGCTTGAACTTTCAATTGGCGATAAAGTTTCATTTCTACTATGAATTTTGTTGAAGATTATGTCAGTCTATGGACGAGATATATGAGATATAGTGCTAAAGAGTAGGCGTATGAGATGAATATCTCACAATAGACAAGTAAAGAAAGAATTGGATTCCAGATATTTTTCTGTTTTAGTGAACTAGAAATAATGAGTTGGATGAGGAATACGTACTGGTTCCAGCTGACGAAGCTTTTAACAACACTGACGTTTTAATGCTCATTATTATAACTGTATGCTGGAAGCACATGGCTTTAGATTTTAAAAAAATCAACAACATGAAGAAAAAAGAAAACAACAACAAAATATCAAAATAACAAAACCAATAAAAAAAAACCTTCTTTTAGTAAATTTGAAATCGCAAACCTTTTCTTAAATCAACAGTATCAAACGAAAAGATTTTTCAACACTTTACACAACAATAAACTAAAGTTTGGGCGTTTTTCGTCCCGGTTTTGACGTTGAATACATGTAGAGATTTTCATAAACGCGTATATCATACAAGTCGCAAAAACCAGAAAATGATGTTTGATTTGTAGTACGGAAGTGTTTATCTACCTGAATTTCATCATTGACTTTGCGTTGTGTAATAGATAGGTGAGTCCGACTAGTACAGGTTTGAAATGAAAACAAATGAAGTTTTAATGATCTAGTTGTCTATGACAAAAATTCGATATCAATAGCGGAGGGAAAAATGGTAGGATGAATTCTAATTGTTCTGAAAAACGTAATAAATATCTGTTGAATTTCTATATGAAACTGATAATTCAGACTTGAGATGAGTAATTTTCATTTTTTTTTTAAAGTGAGCTGTGGCTATTTCAAGTTACCTTGTCTGAAGATGTAGCAAAGAGCCCAGATACTAAACTTGTTCGAGCCTACATAGTCGATAACACAATGGCAGAATACAATTTGCTACTTAATCTCTGATAGGACGATGAATTTAGAATGAGCTAATAATAAGTCTTTTAGAATGACTTTGGAATTAAGCAAAAACTCTTTTGGCTAAAGATGAAAATAGTAAGCAAATCCTCATCTACCACAGATGAATTTGAGTTGTCTGCAGTTGCAGAGTTTGATCCATTCTCCAAAACGTCACCAACTTTATTTTGTTTTATGAATGCTTAGGTTTCACACATGAACAGTGAGTTTTTTATTTGTTTGCAAAATAAACGGTATTTGTGTGTGAGTGGGGTTAAAATTGTCTTGAAATATCTGCTAATATTAATTTTTTTTGTTAAAAAATTATGATGATGGATTTAAAAACAACAAATTTCTCCGCATGGAATTTAATTTTGTCTATGACAGTTGAATAAAAAAAATTGTATAGAGTTATATAAGGGGATGTATAACAAATTCTGAAAATCAAATAAAATATACAATTTGTAATAATTAGCTTTACTAGTTACAACCAGAATAGGCCAAAAATCATATACACATGTTTCAACCCATGCGTCCATTTTTTGTTCGTTTGTATCCTTAAATATTATGGTAATGGGTATTGTAATTGTGATTAAGTAAAACTTTAACGTCTTTCATTGAAAATGTTTTTACTATTTCTAACATCCAAAAAAATCTAAATCAAACTCACTCCTTAGCTTATTTTCTTCCCTTTTAAGACTTGCATGTAGAACAGCAACATCTAGTCGTCTATTTATCAAAAGAGAAACGTGATATTTCGTAAGTACTCCACTTCTGCAGTGAACGATTCCTACACAAATATAGAAATACATTTTTGAAAATATATTCATTTTCTCGCACGGCATTTAAATCAGCTAACACTGACTCAATATACTGAGACTTCGGGTAATCGGCGAGTAAACAGCACAATAAATCAATTTTAAAGTTCGTTGGATTGCATTGGAAACGCGCCACACGAAAATGTGTTTGGACATGCTTGTAAAAATCAACGAATGTTTACAAGTGGTCCATTTATAGAATAGCCGTGGAGGGGGTTTACCAGACTTCCACAATTAATCACCGTAGATTGACCATGTAAGTGAAACGGTTAAGATGAATTATATCATATGAAACATTATCTTTTAAAGTTTGTATGCAATTTAACTTCAGGTATGAATATGTCAATTATAAAGTAGGTCATTTAACAACTTAAGGTGATATGTGTTGTAAACATAGTTTGGTCTAACATTTGCCTTGATCATCCTGCAGTGTTATAAAGATTTTGATGTTTGTTATAAGATTCATTCAATCAATGCGAACCAGCACTACATTATAACCAATTTGAATGAAGGTCTGGAAATTATAAAGAGATAAGTGCTTACGTATTGTTTGTGTTATGGAAATATAAAAAAGATGAAGATAACGAGTGGAATGAGAGGAAAATTTACATAATCAGGAATTATCCTAGCTTCCATTCATTTTATAATCCCAAAATTAACGCTGATTAATACCAACTACCTAATCATGTATTCTTGGTGTTTATATTTTGTAATAAGTTTTCACATGTAGGTCAAGTTGAAATATTGTGGCTCTCATAGAAAAAAAAATAAATTCATGCAGAGATCATAGATTTATTCGAAAGCTTCTACTTAAGAAGAAAATCTCTTGTTGAGGGCGTCAACTCGACAAAGCTACATTGAAATACATTGACGACGTTTTATCTAATCACTATGTTAGCTTTCATTATTATTTCGATTCGATATATCTCATCCCAGTGAACTCGAAATAAAAGACACCACAGAATCTTACATATCTGATTCATATTTGGATATTTTATTGAATGAAGACGTTAACAGCAAACTAATAACTCAATTTTATGACTTCAGCTTCCCATTATCACCTGCATACGTTAGTTTCTCAACAGATCCGATACGAAAAAAATATATTCTGCGTATAACCAGTTTCTAAACCGAGGCAGGCTACTTACATTTGGCAGTTGATGTCGCAAGGGTTTAACAGGTCTCGTTTAAAGTCACCATTTCGCAAATTTTGTAGTCGTTATGAAGATCTAATTTTTACAAACAGCCCGTCATTACGTCAAATGCTGTCTGCCATGTTTCAATTGTCAGGCCAGTCTTTACATTCTGATTGTGACCACGGAATACTATCAGCACAGAGGGATCAATGGCGGATGTGACCAGTGTGCAGTCAATAGGGAATGTTTAATCCTACTACTCACTTGATCCCACCTCTGGTGTTTCCAAGTGCCCATGTTTGTCCTGCTCTCAATTTAGCATTCTTTATAGTATTCATGAAATTTATCATTGTTCGTTATCTTCATTTTTTCGTTTATTATGGGCAAACTTTAGTAAAGATATATATTTCATAATGTCATTAATAAGGCATGGAAGTTGTACATTACATGCATCTTATTTATGTACGCAGGTTTTGATTTTAAAATGGACACAGAGGAGACAAGTTTAAAATATGGAATTCAGGTGACAGAAGTGTCACCGAACAGTATATGGGACATTGTGGTGGCTTTTGATATTGGTACAAGCTACTCTGGATATGCATACAGTGACAGGAAAGAGATACAGACAAAATCCATATCCTTGAATGAATGGGTAGGCAACCTGGTACCGGATTCAAAGGCAAAAGCGCCGACAACAATTCTCTTCTCCAACAAAAAAACATTCCATTCTTTTGGTTATCAAGCAGAGGAATTTTATGCTGAACAGGTCCGTCAAAAGAAGGGCGAAGATTGGTATCGATTCAGAAACTTCAAAATGATTCTGTATCGAGAGAGGGTAAGTGTACTCTTTCGAATTACTTCGGACTTTATTGTTTCAGGATTTGATAAGAAAAAGTAATATTTTCGCCTGGTACTTTACAGAATGTCCACCGTCTTCTAGAGATCAGGGATGATTCTGACAGAGTCTCAATTCCAGCACTAGATGTTTTCACATGCGCCATTCAATCTCTGAAAGATAATTTTGAAAACGCAATAACGTGTAGATCTCTGAAATACGATGTTAATAACATTCTGTACGTTGTCACAGTTCCGGCTATATGGAAACAGTCTGCGAAACTTTTCATGAAGGAGGCTGCATTGAAGGTACATATTCATATTCAAATACTTTTAGCAACCTTGTTAATAGTTAATGTCCCTTCAGTCTCAAGTTTTGTGTATATCTAACACATTGATATTTTTAGGCTGGGATTCCCGAGGCCCAGCTTCTGATTGCTTTGGAACCGGAAGCTGCGGCACTATACTGTAAATCTTTACCTGACCAAACACTGACAGAGACATTCAAACCCAAAAAACGATACATGGTCCTGGACCTTGGCGGTACGGTGAATTGATATCTAAGTTAATGAAATTTTAAATACATCAAAAAATTAAAATAAAACTGTATTTACAAATGTAAAAGATAACATTGAACGTTATTAGTGATGATGAAAATATTCCTGTGAATTTGGAAGAAATTTACATTGTAAAAGTTTCCTTTAATCATTCATTCTATCATTCAATTTCTTCTATTACCTCTTGTACAGCCTTTATTGAATTAATAAAAATAATGATAATGAAATTTTAAAAAATAATTATTTTTTTGAAAGGTGGAACTGTTGATGTGGTTGTTCATGATGTTTTGGAAGACGGCGGATTAGCAGAAGTATACAAGGCTTCCGGTGGTGACTGGGGTGGAACGACGGTTGATAGAGAATTTGAGAGATACGTTAAGGATGTCTTCAATAACGATACCTGCCTACAACAGCTACGGGAAGTGGCTCCTAGAGATGCTCTCGACATGGAAAGGGATTTTGAAATGCAAAAACGACAAATCAGCAGTAACCCTGATGGGGAAATTAGATTAAAATTACCAGGGAGATTAAAAATGTTTGGAAATATAAGAGTAGAGGACTCCGTCACGTTTGACCATTTGTACGTAGAAAACTCACAATTTAAGGGATTCTTTGAAGAGGCTAAACGTAAAATTATATCCTTGATAAACGACATATTGTATAAAGTCAAACGCTTGGATCAAATTCTTCTTGTTGGGGGATTTTCTTGTTCCAGGTATTTATGCGATCAAATCAAGTGCCATTCTGATTTCTCACATATTAAGTTTTGCTGCCCCAAAGACCCCGGTCTAGCAGTTTTACAAGGGGCAGTTATGTTTGGATTTCATCCTGAAGAAGTTAAGTTCAGAATATGCCGATACACGTATGGCATAGGTGTTCTGCAAGATTTTGATGATTCGATTCACCCAAAGGAAAAGCGAGACATTATTGACGGTGAAGTTGTATGTAAAGATATCTTCGATATTCTTGTGTACGAGGGAGAAAAAATAAAATACGATGAACCAAGATTTTCCAACTCGAAAAGCAGTCACAGACAAGCAGATCGAAAGAAAACGCCAATACGAAAGGAAATATATGCTGGAAAGGATATTCTAAGGGACCGACTAACTTTTGTCACTGATGAGGGAATAAAATCTATAGGAAAAATCACCAGCCAGCCTCCATCGACAGGCTGGCCTGACCTGGTGGAATTTAAGACGAAGGTTTACTTTGGACAGACGGATATAAAGGTAGAAGATTTTGATATTACAAACAGTGTGACCAAGAAAGCTGAGTTTGATCTGATATGAAAACGGTTGACTTCTAAAGAGGCTTTGATTCCCACCAGGTTGTCCTTCTGAAGTTCAGGAAGATTTGTGAGAGTGCTATAGTAAGCAATCTCTCAATGAAATCCACAGCTTGTAGGACTGATGATAACACTGCTCATATTCCGGACACTCACCTGTAATCAGGATATCTGTAACTATAATTAATGTACTAATCATAGAATACCAGTATGTTTACCCAATGAAGCATTTGACCCAAGCATTTACGAATGTTTTCAACTGTATGCATTTTGTATCTTAGGAATATTTGGAAGTTTTGTAATCATTATGTCACCTGTTTTACCGCAGTGTATGGGTGTTCACTTCGCCTGTTCACTACCTCTGATAGCGCTTAATTTAAACAGTATTTTATTATGATAAATCATAATATGATGTTTAATTTAAACAGTATTTCATTATGATAAATCATAATATGATGTTTAATTTAAACAGTATTTCATTATGATAAATCATAAAGGGATCGGACAGCTGGCACTGTCTATATAAATGATAACAATTAATGATATTAAGGATGCGTGCACGCTACTAACAAAAGTCACGTGGTAAGGACACAGCATAGTTTAGTGTCAAACATCAGGAATACCATGCTTAATCATTCTAAAATGATACGTGCAGAGTTTTTACAAACTTTGCTCTCTCTCTCTCTCTCTCTCTCTCTCTCTCTCTCTCTCTCTCTCTCTCTGTTTTTTCTTTTTGCTCTTTGAAAAACATTTTTAGATTATCATCAGGCCAGTATATATTGTATTTCTATCAAAACATTATATAACATTTATTTTCGGTTGAACGAAGAACATTGCTATCTTTTTTTTTATGAAATCCTTTTGAATCAATTTTTTAATTAATATGGAAAGATCTAAGTGTCATTAGATTTAAAGGGTTGTTTAAACAGTAATGGCAATGAATGAGGGAATAATTTGAAAAAATGGAAATAAATTACCTGATTTTTGTGTTTGTTGAAATAATGAAAAAATAATGATGTTCTTGATTAACATAAAAAAAATTACTGCTTTCACCTCCATAAAGATTTGCTATTCAGGATGATTATGTGTAATTTGATATTGTTACAGTATATTGCTACAGAGGGCAGCAAAAGTTCTTATAAATACTCGAAATATACCAACCTCTACTATCTTTTTATTTCCTGTTTGAATTGGATGTCATTTAAGGATTTTTTATGTTTAGAAAGGTCGTTTTTCTGTTCAAAGATTTAAGCAATGATGTGCCAAGTTACCTCAATGTTCTCCTATGTACAGAAATGTCATTTTTTTTTCATATAATATATATACACATACACACATGGTCACTTTTTAATTAAAATCGTTTACGGTGGACCATTCTCAGACATATTCTTTCTATTCTGAAATAGATTGTTTGTTTGGCTATTCATTTCTTTTATATCCTAAATGAAAAGTTTATTTCCGAATTCCCTTGATTGGGATTTTTTGGAAATATTTATTATTCAACATCATTTCATTCAGTCGAATGTAAAACTTATACGGTACCAATTTTGATGCACCAGATGCGCATTTCGACAAATGCTCAACCGAAATGTTTGAAATCCGAAATAACAATGAAGTTTTAGAGCTATTATAGGGGAAAACAATGTGTCAAAAAATGCTATGTAAAATAACCATATACAGTGTATTTAGAATGTAAGATAAGAATATATCGTGCTTGTAAACGGCACCTATTTAGACAACTCAGAATTTGTTAGTTAAAGAGATAAGTATTTATCGTACGAGGAATCAAAATTGTCTCTCTCCATTTGATTAAAACAACACTTTTCCGACAGATGGTGTGGTTAAACTTAAATTCTACAACTCTGTTGATTGCCGAACTCTGATTCCAAACTGCCGCTACTAAAGAATCAACTCGCTCTCTTGCTAGACATGATTCTTAACACTTCATTAGGAGGAAGTGGGAATTTTAAAAATTTAATTAGAGGTTTTTGAGAGGAAAATTTCCCCCAACTGTTCTCAGAGGATTAATAGACGTGAACATGTTATCGACACAATCGTAAATATTCCAGGCGGTGCAACTCCCAGCTAACCTATCAGCATTTTGATTTTTACATATTCATTTACAGAATTAGAGTTTTAGCATACACTCCTAAAGCTTTGTTTTAGATGACCTGAACTGTAAGCTCAAGTGAGCTTTTTCTGATCACCTGTTGTCCATCTGTAACCTTTTCACATTTTCGACTTCTCCAGAACCGCTTGGCCCATTTCAACCAAACGTAGCACAAAGCAACCTTGGGTGAAGGGGATTCAGGTTTGTTCAAACGAAGGGTCACGCCTTTCTACAAGTAGAAATAATACTGAAAATGCATTGCTAGGAACTAATTATTCAAGTGTTAAAACTGCAGCCCTGTTCTTGCATTTTTGTGCGTTTCTCGCTGATTTGTGGAGTTTATTTTTATAAAACGAAAAAGCGACAATTCCTGAATTTCTAGAATGCAACTTGGAATCCAAAAATATTCATCTAAAGTGAATATAAGAGATTCACTAATTTTCTCTCTAATCTCTCCAGCTAAAAACTTTTATAGTCACAATACCTTTATTATAATTTACAATTCAAGATTTTTCTTTACTCTAAGTGAAACACATATATAGAAAGACCACAAGTTATTTAACAAAATTATTTATTTTGTAAATAAGGTTGCAGGGTTTCAGGATAGGAGAGAGTAAAATGGTCAAAGAGTTAGTGTTTATGATACTTAAAATCTCATACTTAGTCCTTTTTGATGTTGGATGAAACTTGAATAATAAAAAAATTGAAGATGCAGCATACCCAAGTAATACTTAGGAGAGAGACTTTGCTGGAGGGGGTGTCTGAAATTCCGTCTATTAATCTGCCAAAATGTATTGATATATTAAACACTTGAATGCTTTTGTAAAGAGGTTTCAAGAAGAAAGTGATACAGTGTAGTTATAGCACTTTTTATCATTCACATATATCAAAAGAAAGCGACATCAATTTAATTTTTAAAAAAGTTTCTCTAGCCTAAAATTTTCAAGTATATTTGTAATACTAGAATAAATCATTTAATAAAAAATTATATCATATTTGTCAGTCTTGGCATGGGTTTCATGAAAAAATCTTTAATTCAGGATTTTCTAAAACCCTTGAAATTTTCCTTAATTCCTCATATTTTCAAAATTTGTCATGTTGAAGGATTTGAGGAGAATATAAATTCAAGATTCTTATATGAAAATGTTTATTTTTTATACTCAAATGATAAACCTAATCGAAAACATTTGAAAGAAACTACAATGCATCACCAGCAAATCTTCACAGTGAAATAAATTTCAATGGTCAGGTGAATGATTTGTTTGTTTGAAGGATTAAATCTCCTTCTCAATAGGTCCCGTGGGGATCCGAGTTGGAATAGGTCCTCAGTACCCCTTGCTTGTCGTAAGAAGCGACTAAATGTGTCGGTCCTTCAGATGAGACCGCTAAAACCGAGGCCCCGTGTCACAACAGGTGTGGCACGATAAAGATCCCTCCGTGCTCAAAGGCCGTAAGCGCCGAGCATAGGACTAAATTTTACAGCTCTTCACCGGCAATGTTGATGGATCCATATCAAAGAATTATTCACGAGTAGTTAAACAATATGCATCCAACCAACCTTCTCAATAGTTTATCTAACTCCTAAGGTGATTCCTCATCAATTGTAGAACTACTCCATCCCCTGAAGATAACTAGATCTATTGGATCTGCTGTAAATGCAAATAACCCAGAGCTGTATGGGTGATGCAGCAGTTTGTTACCCCAAATAAAATCCCTGTCACCTCATGGTGTAGGGTGCACGTGGTAATGCATGTTTAAGGGAGTAACAAGCTCTACCACTTTGATATATATCTTATTCTATTTATCAGTGTTATCCCACTTTACATGAACATGTACATGTAGGTTTCTTCAAACACCCACTAAACATAACCTGGTGTCATAATATATCCGGAACCAGTGGTGGCCCTGCAGAAGAATAAAAGGAGGCGACATCCCCAGTAATCAGAGTAATCAGAACAAGGTAGTCCAGGGTATTATGTACTCACATGAATTACGAAATTCAAAAACTGAAATTCGAGTAATGTGTCGTGCTTCAAAAATATGGTTTTCCACGCTACGTACATTACAATATTTTTTCTAAATCTTGTTTTAATACAATATTTTTTCTAATTTTTGTTTTAATTCGAAGTTTATATGATGCAAGGTTGTAGTTATTAGAAATAGCATTATATAATCAAGAAGCATTAAGTAGCATTTCGAATACACTTGTTTTGGTTACGTTACTTTTCAGAATCAACCAGTCGATAGATGTTAGGTTTAGGGAGAATCAGTTATAAACATGTGCAAGGCTGGAGTCTAACCTTGAACGACTAGGTATTTTTCAATAAGTCATAGATGTATGGTTCCTTAATAAAATTCGATCAAGTAAAAAGACAGGTGTGTTGTGAAATGTGATTTTCAATATGTGTTCACCCCATTATGTACACGTAGTATGCAAGGTGAAGATAACGAACAGTGATCAATCTCATAACTCCTACAAGCAATACAAAATAGATAGTTGGGCAAACACGGACCCCTGGACACACCAGAGGTGGGATCAGGTGCCTAGGAGGAGTAAGTATGTCAATTACGATCTTTACATGGTCTCTGAACAATTAAACGTGACATTTATGATACTGCTTTACGATGAATCGATAATTCATATGCCTACAAAATCAGAGCCTTCACCCCGTGAGGAACAGGACACCAACACCCCATACGTTGCATCTAATTTTGAGGATTTAGTTTTTCCTGAAAGTGTTTGACCCTGGATGATGAAGAACATGTGTTTTCGTAACATTTTTAAAGTTTAGGATCATCGGTTGTTTGGACGTAAGCTTTTGATTGTAAGATCTCGACGCAAATCGGGGGGATGTTTTGTTTTTTTAGCCGGATTCTCAAATTGGGCGGAGGTGTTTGCAAAAACTGCCAGGCATATACATCTACTTTGTCGTTAGTTTAAGAAACCCTTACCATGCCTTCCTTCCGTGCAGTAATAGATTTAATTAGACAATGGATCGTTTTTGTAAAAATTGGAAATGAACTTGCCTTGTCCGTTGGACGCGGTGAGTATGCTATAATATTTTTACACTAAGGAACACAATTGGGCATAGTATACTTTCCTGTACGACTTCGTAATTAATTTGTTCCTTAATTAGGTCAGGGTATTTGGATACCACATTGCAAGTAGTATGTCCGACTGGTCGGATGTGTGTTTTACAGTTCAATCTATCATACAAAATGTAGCGGCCGGCATATGGATGGATGGCCGCTACACTACTACTAGTACTATATACTATTAGTATTATATTTGCATGCAATATATATACCATAGCAGAAACACGTAACGTTACATGTATTTGCTATTCGTGCACATTTTAATCGACAATAATAAATAATCCATCTACGTGATCTATATTAGAATGTCCTTAGGGTAGGGTGTAAATACATAGAATATATCATGAAGTTCAATATGTGTAAAATTTTAAGAAATTTGCCAGAAGTGTACATTTAATTCATAGGATTTGTTTTGAAATTATCCCAATTTATCTAAAACCATCAAAATATTTTCTGATGTTGGGTAGATGACGCAAAGTTGTATTTTACAATAATATTTTGTCTTTGATATCTCTACAAATTAATGATAGCCATTTCCTCATAAAGGTAGTGTTGTGAATAATGCGCGTATGAATATTTAGAAAAGTACGTACGTCTATCTGAACGGCTGGGAATTCTGACAGAAATGAAAATATAAAATCAACTTCACATTTGAAAATGTATCAGGATATGAACTGCAAAAACTTAACGTCAGCATACTTGCCATGAATTGCGAACGCGCCTCATGAAGTATTACGGCGTAAAGAGTCGTGTACGTTATTTGTACCTGTGTGTGCCTCATATCATCATAATGTAGTTTTGTACATATTCCACCATTTAAACATCACCTGGATTTAAAGTTTTATTTTTAACATATATCGACCGATTGACACTTAATGAAGAACATTGGATATTCGCCAATTACCATTCTAATATTTTTATTATTAGAACCGGTGAAATAGGTCACGAGATGTACATCATATAAAGATAAACACATGACCCCACCTCTGATGTGTCCAGAAGTTTGTGTTTGCCCTTCTCTTAATTTTGTATTCTATATGGAATTTATGAGATTGATGACTGTCCGTTGTCTGCCCTTGTTTATATAAAGGTAAGTCGTAATTTATAAACTCGTTAACATTAGTTCATATAAAAGTAATTGAGTCGCCTTAACACAAGATACTTCTATTAGCCGTATCACTGCAAATATCTTCATGAATAAATCGCACATAATAGTTCGGTAAAAGTTTTTGTGAAGATATTTTCACTAAGAGTCCGGACTTCCCACCAGCTCTAGCGTACATTAGTTTATCTTTACCAGAACATGTATTAATGTAAAGGAAAACTGCGTGAAGTAATTCAGCATGCAAGAATATCTGATCTGGATTAGAAAGCATTGGGACAATATATATGATTCTAAAATTATTTATTTTTTCACAGGCGTTGGGAGATGGGATCATAATTCCAGATTGTAGTAAAGAATCTAAAGCGATTAGGATGGCCGATTGTACAGAACTTCATAAACGTCCAGTTCAGGTGTCAGAAATCGCATCTGTTTACAAGTGGGACATAGTCGTGGCTTTTGACATAGGAACAAGTTACTCAGGTTATGCTTACAGTGACAAAAAAGAGATCAAGACAAATTCTGTTACTCTCAACGAATGGACGGGAAATCTTCCCATAGATTCCAAAGCTAAAGCGCCTTCTACCATTTTGTGCAATGAGGACAAGACGTTCCACTCGTTTGGTCACGATGCAGAGAAATTTTACGCCGAACAGGCCTCGCACAAAGCGCATACCAAATGGTATAGATTTCGGAACTTTAAAATGGCACTTTATCATGAAAAGGTAGTATGAAAATGCATTTTTAAGCATAATTTAACACCTGAAATGAAGAACATGATCAGAATCTTTAAATAATCGATATATCTCTAACTGTGCTCTGGTGTATATCAAATAGTTTTGTTTTGTTTTAGTTTTTTTTTTTATTTATTTTTTTTTTTTTTTTACAAACGTATAGTCTCTGAAATGTCAGGAAAGGACTACTTATTCTACAATGATGTGTTGAAATTATCGACGTTTTCTCTGACCGATTTTTAAAAAGGAATTTTGGCAGTTCCAACAGTTGAATAAAACTTCGATGAAAAAAGATCTCATCTTATTTTTCTTTAAACGTTGTTGTCCATTGATATGTGAATTAGACAATCAAAGTAGAGTTTACAAATAATACGATTTTGATTACAACCCGATTTAATACTATAGGTGGGGATATTGACACTCGTTACATGTAACATATAACTGTACATACCACCCCCTACCCCCAGGAGATAGTACTTAGAAAATACTAGTAATGCCCTGGAATTTTAAATCTATGAAAATCAATGGTGTTTTGTTCAAGCAATTGGTACATAGAAAAGCACTCAAATTTCCGCCTTTGACCAATAACAGGAAATCTTTGATTGTGTCACCAGTCTTTTAAGCAAGTATTGTTTAACCTTGTTCAAGATTTTGATACAAGACTTTGAGATAGTATCAACACAACAGGGCTCTAGCTGCTAGGGTTTTCTGTAACAAATAGTTTTAAACCAAAAGTATCGTATGTTTACAAAATCTATTCCAAATCATCACAAAATCCTTACAAACATAAATACATTGCTGTATCCAGAAAATGTTCTAATAAAGCTCGTATCTTTTTGTTCCTCGCGACAATATGAACAGCAGTGACGGAGAAACTTTAAACGTACTGTGCCACAACGTACATGTATGCCAGGGGTGGTGTAAATCAAATGTCGATTCTAAACAATTCTAAAGAACTTTTAGTAAATTTGAAATCACATAACTTTTCAAATAAACATCAAAACTTATGAATATTCAACACTTTACACGACCATTCCTCACGATAAATTAAAGACTAGACTTTTTCAACAATAATGGAAATAATATTTAGTGATTAATTGAAAAACTTTGTTAAACACCACTCTGATTCTACACACAAGTATTCTGAAGTTGGTATTAAAAAGATGCTGGAGTTCCTCATTGACGATATCTTCAGAGTCTTTGGTGATCAAGTCTTCCAATGATCTGTTGGATTGCCATGGGCAGAAATTGTGCTCCTTTATTAGCTGACCTGTTTTTATATTCTTACGAGGTAGAATTTATTCACAACCTTTTACACGAGAGAAAATCTCTTGCTGTGGCCTTAAGCTCGACATTTCAATATTTCGACGACTTTCTATCTATTAACAATCATTTTCATTTTCATTCATATAATATGTCGATTTGATATATTCCAGTGAACTCGACATGAAAGGCATCAAAGAGTCTTCCACATCTGCTTCGTACTTGATATTTTATTGAATATAGATGTTGACGGCAAACTAACACTTTAGCTTCTCCATCTTCATATTTATGTATATAGTAATACTCTATTATCATCTGCATATGGTATTTATGTGTCTCATTTGATTTATTACAAAAGAGCTTGTTTTGCGTATGGTCAGTTTTTAAATCGAGGCAGGCAACTGGCAAACAAGTTGATGTTACAGGGGTTTTAACAGTCTCATTTAAAGTCAGCATTTCGCAAATTATATGGTCGTTAGAACGATCTAGTTTGCCAGTGCAGCCTGTCATTGAGTCAAATGTTGTCTAACGTGTTTAATACCGATTATTAGACCGTTCTTTACACACTGATTTTGACTACGGATAACTCCATTTACCTGATCAAGATATAGGGCTCACAGCTGGTGTAACCGGTCGACAGGGGATGCTTACTCCTCCAAGACACCTGATCCCACCTCTGGTATATGTAGGGGTCCGTGTTTGCAAATTTTGCTTACATTTGAGTAGAGTAGGGCAAAGCACAGACCCCTGGGCATATCAGAGGTGGGATCAGGTGTCTAGGAGTAAGCATCCCCTGTCGACTTATCACACCCGCTGTGAGCAACATACCTTGACCAGGTCGCGGTCATGGTCAGGGAAGGAAAAACCGGGTAAAGGACTGACCTGCTGTCGAAATAAAACGAAATAATCGGTCATATTTCGCAAATGATTTTAGAAAAAAAGTTTGCTAAATTAGCAATCGGACGATGTTTGGCGTATTTCCGTATTAATGTTTATATGTATACGCTACGAAAGGGGATATATTTACGTTTAATGGTAAAATTCAACATTTTGAAACAATTCTTTATCGTCATTTTTACCCCCCAAAACCCCAACAAGATTAAGTAATGCACAACATGATACTCGTACAATTCTAGTAGATCTACTTGTTTTACGAAAGTTGCTAATGTCGTATTCAAAAACAAAACAACACTCTGTATTTTGAGCATCCTGTGATCAATTTTGTACATAGTGACATCACTTTGTAATCTCATTTTGGTACAATGTAACAATGAATGTATAAAAATCACATCTATCTAAATAAATGTATGAATCTGAAAGTAAAAGGGAAATAATAAACATGATTTTTGAAAAGGAACACTTTTGCTGATTTTGACAGTGTACTTGTTTTGGTTTTCAGGATATTGGGGAGACTTTTGAAATTCAAGATGACAGGAAATCTACCTCCATGCCAGCAATAGACGTGTTTGCGTACGCGATACAGTCCCTGAAGAGTCATTTTGAAGAAGCTATCACAGACCGAGGGATAACGGCCGACTCTGACAACACCCTCTACGTCATAACAGTCCCTGCTATTTGGCCAGAATCTGCAAAACAGTTTATGAAGAAAGCTGGATTGAAGGTAAACTAAAATACACCCCGTTTTGAATTAGTTAAAATAATTAATTAATTAAGCGTTACTGTTAAAATCGAGATCTTCCAAAGCGAATATAGACTGGTCCCATTATTGGCTGTTCCCCAAACAATGCCAATTTAAGCTCCCTTTGATAGATAGTAGTTATAAAGGGTGGTGTTTTATAATGAGGTAGGATTTAACACCGCACTGCTAGATTTGTCTATATAGATAGTAGTTATAAAGGGTGGTGTTTTATAATGAGGTAGGATTTAACACCGCACTGCTAGATTTATCTATATAGATAGTAGTTATAAAGGGTGGTGTTTTATAATGAGGTAGGATTTAACACCGCACTGCTAGATTTGTCTATATAGATAGTAGTTATAAAGGGTGGTGTTTTATAATGAGGTAGGATTTAACACCGCACTGCTAGATTTGTCTATATAGATAGTAGTTATAAAGGGTGGTGTTTTATAATGAGGTAGGATTTAACACCGCACTGCTAGATTTATCTATATAGATAGTAGTTATAAAGGGTGGTGTTTTATAATGAGGTAGGATTTAACACCGCACTGCTAGATTTGTCTATATAGATAGTAGTTATAAAGGGTGGTGTTTTATAATGAGGTAGGATTTAACACCGCACTGCTAGATTTGTCTATATAGATAGTAGTTATAAAGGGTGGTGTTTTATAATGAGGTAGGATTTAACACCGCACTGCTAGATTTATCTATATAGATAGTAGTTATAAAGGGTGGTGTTTTATAATGAGGTAGGATTTAACACCGCACTGCTAGATTTGTCTATATAGATAGTAGTTATAAAGGGTGGTGTTTTATAATGAGGTAGGATTTAACACCGCACTGCTAGATTTGTCTATATAGATAGTAGGTATAAAGGGTGGTGTTTTATAATGAGGTAGGATTTAACACCGCACTGCTAGATTTGTCTATATAGATAGTAGGTATAAAGGGTGGTGTTTTATAATGAGGTAGGATTTAACACCGCACTGCTAGATTTATCTATATAGAAGGCGTTTGACGACGAGGTATATATACATACTTTTTCACACCATTCATCGTTGTCTTGTCGAATACAGAAGTTCTTTTTTCTTATAATGAAAAGTGAAGATAACGAACAGTTATCAATGAAAGGTGAAGATAACGAACAGAGATCAATCTCACAAATCTCATATAGACTGAAAAAGTGAATATAACGAACAGTGATCAATCTCACAAATCTCATATAGAATGAAAAAGTGAAGATAACGAATAGTGATCAATCTCACAAATCTCATATAGAATGAAAAATTGAATATCAATATCACAAATCTCATATAGAATGAAAAAGTGAAGATAACGAACAGTGATCAATCTCACAAATCTCATATAGAATGAAAAAGTGAATATAACGAACAGTGATCAATATCACAAATAGCATATAGAATGAAAAAGTGAAGATAACGAACAGTGATCAATCTCACAAATCTCATATAGCATAAAAAAGTGAAGATAACGAACAGTGATCAATCTCACAAATCTCATATAGAATGAAAAAGTGAATATAACGAATAGTGATCAATATCACAAATCGCATATAGAATGAAAAATTGAAGATAACGAACAGTGATCAATCTCACAAATCTCATATAGAATGAAAAAGTGAATATAACGAATAGTGATCAATATCACAAATCGCATATAGAATGAAAAATTGAAGATAACGAACAGTGATCAATCTCACAAATCTCATATAGAATGAAAAAGTGAATATAACGAATAGTGATCAATATCACAAATCGCATATAGAATGAAAAATTGAAGATAACGAACAGTGATCAATCTCACAAATCTCATATAGAATGAAAAAGTGAAGATACTGAACAGTAATTACGAGATATGATGTCGTAATGATGACATAACAAGTCATAAAGTGTTTGTGTAATGTTTACAGAGTTCATAAAGTGTATAATGTAATATTTGAGTGCATAAAATGTTTGTGTAATGTTTACAGTGTCTTTGTAATGCTTAAGTGCATGAAGTGTCTATGTAATGCTTAAGTACATGAAGTGTCTATGTAATGCTTAAGTACATGAAGTGTCTATGTAATGCTTAAGTGCATGAAGTGTCTATGTAATGCTTAAGTACATGAAGTGTCTATGTAATGCTTAAGTACATGAAGTGTCTATGTAATGCTTAAGTGCATGAAGTGTCTATGTAATGCTTAAGTACATGAAGTGTCTATGTAATGCTTAAGTGCATGAAGTGTCTATGTAATGCTTAAGTACATGAAGTGTCTATGTAATGCTTAAGTACATGAAGTGTCTATGTAATGCTTAAGTACATGAAGTGTCTATGTAATGCTTAAGTACATGAAGTGTCTATGTAATGCTTAAGTGCATGAAGTGTCTATGTAATGCTTAAGTGCATGAAGTGTCTATGTAATGCTTAAGTACATGAAGTGTCTATGTAATGCTCGAATATTCCTATATAGCTACTTCTTTGTCTTTGCTTGTGGTAAGTCGTGAACATATTTTACATGATTCAGGCAGGAATACCAGAACACCAGATTTTACTTGCACTGGAACCAGAAGCAGCCGCCCTTTATTGCAAAACCTTAGAAGACCATACCCTTACAAGAGATTTTTCTCCAGAAACAAAGTATATGGTGTTAGATATGGGAGGTATACTTTCCCTTAAATTATAGCTACTTTCTAATACATCTGCATTTCAGAAATTGTACATTCGGGGAATGTTTAAGAATGATCAGACGATATTTTATGCCCCCGTTATCGGAAAATCGTAATTTGTCCATGAATGAAAAGAAAGTCAGCCCTTTCCTAATCTAACCATTTTCTTTCTTTATTGCTTGTCATGGATTTCATCCACCTTCTTTAATTAACACCCTTCCAAGAAAAGAAAGAAATTTACATAAATATCAAGAAATTATCATTCAATGATTCATAGGAATAATACAAATCATTGATATCAATACATAGTTCTAGATAGAAATTAATATCTTGATTTATTTCGGTTGTTTTAGGCGGAACTGTGGACTTAGTTGTGCATGAAGTTTTGAAGAACGGGTCATTAGTCGAGGTGTATAAAGCATCTGGAGGTGACTGGGGAGGAAATATCATAGACGCAGAATTCGTCGCATTCCTCAAAAAATTCTTCGAAAACGATAAATGTTTGGAAGAACTGTGGAATTCAGCCCCTGAAGATGCACTGGATTTTGAAAGAGACTTCGAAGCGAAAAAACGACAAGTTAGCAACAGCCTCTCTGGTAAAATACGACTTACTCTCCCACTGAGATTGCAACAATTTCCCAATAAACTTGTAAAAGACCCCAAGAAGAAGGATTCAATATCATTTGCACACATGTATGTTCAAAATGAAGAGTTCAAACAATTCTTCGCTGTCATCAAAGACAAAATCATTTCTCTCATTAAAAACATCCTGAAAGAAACAGGGAAAATAGATCTAGTACTACTCGTTGGAGGATTGTCAAGTTCAAAGTATATTTTTCAAGAAATCAAGCAACATCCTAGTTTTTCCGGAATAAAGTTTATTTCACCCAAGGATCCAGGTTTGGTGGTTTTGAAAGGAGCCGTTTTATTTGGTCATAACCCTCAGGCAGTAACAGCCAGGGTATGCAGATATACGTACGGGATTGGGGTTTTAAAAGACTTCGATGAACGAATTCACCCAAATAGCAAATGCGCCATAGTGGATGGCGACAAAGTGTGCCAAGATGTACTTGATGTCCTGGTGTACGAAGGCGATACCGTCCATTATGACGAAACAATGACCTATACTTCCCATAGTTCACATCGTCAGAGGAACCAGAAAAATGCCCTTATAAAGAAAGAACTCTTTCAAGCAAGAGGTGTCGTCAAAGGTAAACCAACTTTCGTTACTGATGATGGTGTCGAGTCCGTCGGGAAATTTTTAAACCATCCACCTGAAGGTGGTTGGTCAGATTTAGTGAACTTCGAAACGAAATTCTACTTTGGTCAGACAAATATCCGAATAGAGGACTATGACATCACAAATAAAGTTCAAATTAAGTGTGAATTTGAACTAGATGAATACAAGACAGGTGTTTCACCTTAGCATGTGGAGGTGGACAGGATAAAAGGGAAGGAGAGACAGAAATGAACCACCAAGCCTACCCACCTCAGCAATCACACCCAAGAAACAAAATAAGGAATTCAACAGTGACAAACAACGCCCGCATGATAGAGGACGTTAAGATACTGAATGCGACATCAAAACTGGGTCCCATAAACCAAAGCATCGCCACAAAATAGGTATTCCAAGTCTCCAAACACAAGACGGTTTGCTAAATTTACTACATCATGGGACTAAAGACACAGTGACGTTACATGATGGTGGTCGATGACATCGTCTCGTTCCTCCCAAAACACCACCACCTGGTCACCTGGTGTGGTTACTACAGTGCCGTGTATATCTACATACATTGTATATCTAACAACATTAAAAACATGTTGCCATCAATATTTTATTTCAATTAATTTGCAGAAAGCAAAAAGAAACAAAGCAGTGTGCGCGTCTTATTTATAACAACATTAACAAGCAGCGCTAATTGGCTTCAGATTCTGAAAATGGCACATTACTGAAGTACAACTATATTATTTGTAAAACATACAACAGTACAAATTACTATGTTTACTACTATTTACAGACTACTACGTTTTAACTACCCCCCCCCCCCCCCCACCTTTCTCTTTCATCATACATGTACATACATCACATATCAGTTTAGACTTCAAGTCTACAATGATTGCCACTGGAACATTTCATATCTTTTTATATTTCGCTGCATAATCTGCTGTTGTTAAACTAGTACCCTATCACTAAACATGATACACACAAGATAAACATGAAAACAGTGTATATGTTAATAACAAAAAATGCATGCCACATGACTCATAATCTCTCTAATCCAATAATCATAGCAAATTAAAGAATAAGTTACTGTACCATTTTTACCAATAGAAATGTTAAAATATGAATTACTTCATACAAGAGTAATATGCAGATAACTAAAAAATAATAACAACAATAAACTTGAACATCTTTAATCTACAACTACATACAGTAACAAAAATATATTGGGATAACTAAGTAACAAAAAATTCCAAGAACAAAATAATATTTTTGGAACACCCTGTGTTTTTGTGTCATGCATCATTATTGCAGATATTAGTAGAATATTCAGCGATGTATAGAAATTACATGTACATATAAATTACTGGGAATGACATTTCATTCAAAAGCTAATATATATATATATATATATATATATATATATATATATATATATGTTTGTTGGATATTGCACAAGTTTTGGAATTATAAATATTGAAAATTTACTAACCTCACTTTAATGTTTTAAATATCATTATTTTTAAATTATCGAGTATCAATTACAAGAGGCCCACAGGCCTTATCGGTCACCAGGGAATTTATTAGCCAAAATTATCACAAGCCCCAAGGGCTATGAAAAGGTGAAGATACCAAACAGTGATCAATCTCATAATTCATATAAAGAATACAAAATTAAGAGTAGGGCCATGGACCCCTGGAAATACTAAAGGTGGGATCAGGTGCCTAGAAAGAGTAAGCAGTCAATTAATGAAAGATTTTACAGAATATGTTGCAAAATTTACAATTTTGGTATATCCCTTTTTATCTTTTCTTCAATAGGCATTTGCCTTTACACAGTATCAGCAAAATCAAAGAAGTCTTTCAAATAACAAAATTTGGTCCCACCCTGGAAATTTCTAATTTTGGTAAAGGGCTACCTGCTCCTTTTAAGTATCCATTTAGTTTCAATTTAGTATCAATAGCATTTAAGATGTTATTTAAATATTTTACAAAAAAAAACATATGCCAAATTTGGTCCTGCTTTGAAGTCAGAATCTCTACCCTGGGGATCATGGAATTTACAATTTGGTTGAGGCCTCCCTGCTCTACCTGACTATGCATGTAGTTTTTCTTAAAGATGTGTGGTTGTAAAGAAGAATTTTTCAAAATTGGTAAATTTTTGGCAGTTTTTGTCCCTGCACTAAGGCCCCGAGAGTGCAGGAGTCCTGAAATTACAATTTATGACCCCTTTGTCCCAAAGATGCTTTCCGCCAAATTTGAAAAGAAATGGAATGGTACAGCATTATCAAGAAGAAGTTAAACATTATGCAATTGTTAATGCACAACGATGGACGCAAACTAATAGCCATAGGTTACCTCAGTGACAAACAATAGAATTCTGAATGAATATAATTCTATATACATTTAATATGCTTTCTTAAAAAGATAAACATATTTTCTTCAAGTAATGGACCTCAATTTCAAAAAGCAGACTCTGACATAACTATGTCATTTAAATAAGCATGTTTGAGAGATCTGTGACAATTTCATAATGACAAGAAATTTTGATTCAAATTGGACTGCATCATACCAAATCAAAGTGGACATCTTTTGTTTGGCGAATCAAATACTTCTAAAGAAATCATTATATCAAATACTTCTAAAGAAATCATTATACATATTTATTATGATATACAAGATCTCATCATTTTGGTCAAGATTCATGGATTAAGAAAGATATAAATGCACAAATATCTGAAAGAAGTTTATAACAATTTCATAAAAGGAGTACATGTAGATAATGACATTTTTATATCCATAAAGCACTTACATTACCCACACTGATTTTGACTGCGGATAACTCCGTTTACCTGATCAGGATATAGGGCTCACGGCGGGTGTGACCGGTCAACAGGGGATGCTTACTCCTCCTAGGCACCTGATCCCACCTCTGGTGTGTCCAGGGGTCCGTGTTTGCCCAACTATCTATTTTGTATTACTTATAGGAGTTATGAGATTGATCACTGTGCGTTATCTTCACCTTGCATTTACATGTACTACACTAAATGTGAAACCATCTGTAAAAACTAAAAAATACTCGAGCACTCCTGAAAATCACTCTCATCTCTCTAAATACTCAATTTTTAAACCTTAAAAGGTCATACACAACGTATTTCAATAATACATTGTATATAATTTTTCGTAACATTTCAGGTACAATTCACTTGCACCCTACCTTGTTTCTACAATAAAAAACTTGGGGTATATTACCAGGTCTGTTTTAAAGTTAGTAGATTTTGATAGATCCTGGTTGTGACAAGTAAATATGTAAAGTCAACTCTTATCTATTACAAAAGGTTGTATATATGGACATTACTAAGTTCATGTAGCAAAGAAGAGGAGTGTCTCTACTTTAACAGACCAGTCTCCGAGTCTTTATTCTAGTGATTTTAATGTTACAAGAATTGTGATGCCAAAACAAAACCTGAATGTAAGTATTCAGCACTACTATGGATCCGTATTAACCAGACCCTGATAGAGCTGATGTCTTTCACATATCACACAGCCCCCATAAAACTGGAATCAAGTTCCGTATATGTAACAGAGTAAAAATAAAAACAAAAAATTCCCTCATATTCCCTGTATAATCAGAAATATTTGCCTCCTTTCTACTTTCATTCTCATTGTATGAGAACAAATTTTCAACTTAATGAATCTAAATAAATAATTGCCTCCTTTTTACTTTCATTCTCATTGTACGAAAACAAATTTTCAACTTAATGAATCTAAATAAATTATTGCCTCCTTTCTACTTTCATTCTCATTGTACGAGAACAAATTTTCAACTTAATGAATCTAAATTTCTCATTGTACGAGAACAAATTTTCAACTTAATGAATCTAAATAAATTATTGCCTCCTTTCTACTTTCATTCTCATTGTATGAGAACAAATTTTCAACTTAATGAATCTAAATAAATAATTGCCTCCGTTTTACTTTCATTCTCATTGTACGAGAACAAATTTTCAACTTAATGAATCTAAATAAATTATTGCCTCCTTTTTGCTTTCATTCTCTTTGTACGAGAACAAATTTTAAACTTAATTAATGAATCTAAATAAATAATTGCCTCCTTTCTACTTTCACTCTCATTGTACGAGAACAAATTTTCAACTTAATGAATCTAAATAAATTTTTTGCTATGAATTGAATCTGGGTGAATCTAAAATGAGACGTCTCGGAGATTAATTTTTTGCTATGAATTGAATCTGGGTGAATCTAAAATGAGATGTCTCGGAGATTAATTTTTGATGTGTCTGTGAAAATAACACAGGGCAAAAATTACCCTCTATACAGTATAAACTATTTGTATAACAAAACGTGGCATATACATGTATCAAACTATCATGCCAGTTCTGATATGATACGACATTCAAGTATGTCAGAATAAAGTATTAAAAAATACATACATCTGCTTATCTATATGTAATAAAACGTTTGCACAAATTACCCTTTCAAAAGTATATACAGTATATTTGTAGAAAAAAAAGGTTAGATATGTGTGTGACTGTGAATAGAAAATATAGCAAGTGGACGGGAAAGACGACCTTTTCAAAAATATATTTCAAGAGATCAAGATTTGGATGCAGCGTACAATATATCTAAACAAATACGTATATTTTCTCAGAATCAGTGAACTGTTCTAACAAAAGCTCATTATAAAATTGTACCAAAACAAAGATGTTCCTCCTTAATTCCAAATCAGTAGCTTTTCAAATCATCCATGTAGTGGTTTAGAGGTATTCAGGAGAAACTGACATTCACAGATTTGCTCCTCCCATTAGAGAGTTTTAAGCATATTACTTTATTTACAGTGAAAACAACCTTTTCTGTAAATTTTGAATATTTTCACTTCATAGATATACTTCTGTTATAAAATGTGTACAACATTTACCTTTTAATAAAAAATTTTAAAAAATCATTTGAAGCAAAAGAACTTTGCTAGATGTATTAATTACAAATCATCAGGTGGCTTATCTGAAAGTGTCACTTGTGTTTAGAAGTTTTCTGTGGAACACAGAATTTGCAAATATAAAGTGTCATGATTCTGTCAATATCAGATCTACATGCATTTTCAACAGCATAAACCTACTACAACTTGTAAATTATGCCTCTTGTAATGCAATACCCTTATTGAACACGTAAAGCCCCATTTCTTCACATTGTATGCTCTGCATCACTCTCTAAGGATGACAGGACTGGAAGATTATCCAGAACAATGTTTGCATCACTGTTAGTCAGCAGGTTTGTCAGAGCTTGATAGATATCCGGATACAGGGGTCTCTCATCAGGATTACAGCACCAACATCGTTCCATTAAGGCAAACCTTCCAAACACAAATAACAATATTCATATTAAAACTAAAATGGCTATATGATGTAAATTAATATTAAAACTACTTTCTTGCTTTACATCTCAAAATCAAGATTTATAATAACTGTAAATTATTTCTCAATCATCATTAATTTCAAATAAACTTTAATTCCCATTTTCAAAGAAAAAAAATTAAAGAATATGTTATTTTGCTTTGAAAGAAATGTTTGTCCTATAATAAAATCACAAACAAATGTAAATAGCCATTCTATAGGACTGAAACAGAGACGTCAGATGTCATCCTGTACATTGTAATTAAGGAAGTTAAAATACAGTTCCTCAGTACATGTACGTCGTCATTCTAGAAAATGTTACGTAAATTATACGGTTCCTGATGTCATTCTGTACGGTAATAAGTATGCTAACATACAGTTCCTGATATCATTCTGTAAGTCGTTAAGTACAGTGTAAGTTAACATACAGTTCCTGACTGCAGTGATGTGGCTGAGGCATGCGATATCCTGAGATAACTTTTTCTTTCACGTCTTCAATGTCCATTACGGGATAAGGCTTTAATCCTGTGAAAGATAGAAAAACTTACTAGTATTACTTAAATTTCTTCAATAAGTTCTGCAATATATGATATTCAATACTTCCTTCATTTCCTGTATTATATTTAAAAAGACATACATCTACGATCTCTTTCATACTTAACTCACATTTTCTTAGAATTCAGAAACCAGGCTTTATCATATCTCTTGTGTCAATCACCAAGACTTCTAAACTCTCTCACAATCTTTCATCATAAGTTTCATTTCTTACGTCTACATTAGTGAAATCTTACCGAAATGTATAATCTGCCAAATCAGTACACCAAAGGCATACGTGTCAGTCTTCAGGTCAAAGACATTCTGTGACAAGGATTCTGGTGCCATGCAGCGAACAGGAAGTGACTCCTTTTACAATAAAATAATTCAAATAGGTTTATCTATCAAACAATCACTATGGAAAAAAAAGTTCAAATTATGAATATAGAGCATAACAGCAATTATTACCTTTTCATACATATTTCTTTCGGTGATTTCTTTCTGAAAGCCAAAGCCCGAGAGCTTACAGACTCCTCCTTTGGCCACCAGGACACTAGAGGCTGACAATCGGTAGTATATGAGCTGTGGTATAAAGATAATCATATATACAAATAATTGTTTACCAAGCAAGGTTTGCAATGTAGGCTAGGCAAGAAAGCATGTTTAAAATAACCATAATCTCAAGTTTAACTAAACAATAATAGGTGGAAAAATTCATAAATGATAAATAAGGATTTTTAGGAGTAAAACTTTGCAAAAACTATAAGGATCAGAGGGACATGAATGCATCTGCCCAAGGGCCATAACTCTACCAAAGGTTATACTACTGGACCCATATAAATATTTGACCTGTGTATTCTCATGATATATCTATTATATCCCAAATTTTCATTCAAAATGTCCATATATGATGACTGAGTGGAAACTAAATTGTTTGAAATTTTTAAGAATCCAAGTGGCTCAACTCATCCAAAAATTACTTGACCAGAACAAAATACAAACTTGACCTGCATATTTTCTGGAGATATCTATATCCCAAATTCCCATTCAAAATGTCCATGTATGACTGAGAATTACTGTGGAAACTGAATTGTTTAAAAATTTTCAAGTGGTAGGCACATAACTCTGCTAAAATTATCTTACCACAACCTAATAGTACATGTATCTTGACCTGCATATTCCTATGATATATCTTTATCCCAAATCTTATTTCAAAATGTTCATGTCTGACTGAGATAATGAGTGGAAACTGTCAATTGTTTAAAATTTTCTAAGTCCAAGGGACATACATGTAACTTTGCCAAACATGTTTCGACCTGATCAAAATACACACTTGAACTATATGTATATGTATTCTCATTCTATATACCAAATTTCAGTTGAATATGTGCATACATAGCAAGTGATAAACAGAATCTGAATTATGATGCAAGGACAGATGGATAAAAGGACAGCATGATGGAAACAGGTAACCTTTCATGGCAGGGGCATAAAAATTGTTTCAGTGATATTGCACGCAATCCAAATTTACTATACATGAACATGCACATGAATATGAGGATCACCTAGACTGATGAGATATTTTATTACCTATAGACTAGAGAGCCACTATTTACTAGTGATGGACAAGTAAGAAAATGCTGAAATAGATTACTACACCTCTCTTAGGGCTATTCCAGAAATAAATACACAGGGGGGTCGGGAGGCACCTTTTGTATATACCAAGCACCCATAAAAAAAAAATAAAAAATTACCCATCAAATTGATAAACTCATTTTACAATGACCCACCTAATTAAAAAAAAAAGCTAACCAGACCCACCACAAAAATATTTTTAACAAGAGGCCCAGGGGCCTTATAGGTCACCTGAGTATCATGTAACAACCTTCCAATGTTTGAATTAGGTTTGTGTTTAAATATAAAAATTTTACTTTTGGATGGAAGAAACATTGAATAGCTATGTGGTCAGCCCCGCCTTTGCACCAAAACCCCTGACCCAGGGGCCATAAATTTCAGTTTTGAAAGAAGCATCCTTGATCATCATTATCATACTATTAGTTTGTCTACTTAATACCCAGCAGCAGAGGAGAAGCTTTTCAAAGAAAGAAAATGCATTTTCACTATATGATCAATAGGGCCCCATCCTAATACCAGAACCCCTGACCCAGGGGCCATGAATTTCACAATTTTGAAAGAGGCATCCTTGCTCATCATAACCATGCTATTGGTTTGTCTACTTAAGGTATTCAATGTATAATGACCATATCTCATATCTAATAAATGGATGGTAGAATATTTGTAATCATGGTATCATTTTGAAGGGTTCATGAAATAAAAATAATCCACCATAGAAATTTTCAAAATTTTGTTTCATGCTTGATTTATTTCACCTAGAATTTAACATTGAAGTATATGGGAAAAACATGTTTTATTACAATATTTTAAAAACAAATTATATTTTCATACTAATCTCTTGGTAGAAAGTTACATACACTTTCTTTTTATGAAAATATGAAATAAAATTAATCATTGACCACACACATTTTTAGAAAATTAGATTTTTCTTTAATTTACAAAGGACAGACAACTCTTCCAAAAAGAGTTAAGTGCAAAAAGGTCAGCTTCTAATCATTTACCAGTCATGTGAATTTCATCTGCTTCACTTTCATCATTATTTAACAATAAACTTTTATGTTGATCTAAATCGTTCAGAATTGTTCATTATCCTTTCATTATACATGGAATACCTTAATACCCAAGGACAGAAAAGAAGATTTCAAAGAAATAATGCATTTTCACTATATGACTTATAGAGCCCCACCCTAGCACCAGAACCCCTGATCCAGGGGCCATGAATTTCACAATTTTTAACAAGAGGTACTGTGAGCAATGCTCACTAAGAATACCCCCCGCTTACCCCAATCTCCCAAAGGGTAATAGGTATAAACTACCTCTTTTCTGAGTGTTGCTACTTCGATGTCCAGTGCGCATGACCTTTGACCTTTTGACACCAAAATCGATAGGGAACATCTTCATCCCATGGGTAGTTCATATGTATGATATGGTGACTGTAGGTGGAAAGGATAACGCTTTAGAGCCCGGAAACCATATTGCTACTTCAATGTCCAGTGCGTGTGACCTTTGACCTTTTGACCCCAAAATCGATAGGGAACATCTTCATCCCATGGGTAGTCCATATGTTTGATATGGTGACTGTAGGTGGAAAGGATAACGCTTTAGAGCCCGGAAACCATATTGCTACTTCAATGTCCAGTGCACTTGACCTTTGACCTTTTGACCCCAAAATCGATAGGGAACATCTTCATCCTATTGGTAGTCCATATGTATGATATGGTGACTGTAGGTGGAAAGGATAACACTTTAGAGCCCGGAAACCATATTGCTACTTCGATGTCCAGTGTGCTTGACCTTTGACCTTTTGACCCCAAAATCGATAGGGAACATCTTCATCCCATGGGTAGTCCATATATATGATATGGTGACGGTAGGTGGAAAGGATAATGCTTTAGAGCCCGGAAACCATTGCGTCTACAGACGGACGGACAGACGGACAACCCGATTCCAGTATACCCCCCCACAACTTGTTGCGGGGGGTATAAAGAGGCATCCTTGCTCATCATTACCATGCTATTAGTTTGTCTACTTAATACCCAGAGACAGAGAAGATTTTCAAAGAATTTCTACATTTTCACTATATGACCAATAGAGCCCCACCCTAACACAAGAACCCCTGCTCCAGGGGCCATGAATTTCACAATTTTGGTAGAGGGCTCAACGCTCATTATAATTATGCCCACAGTTTGGCTTCTTGATGTCCAGGAGTAAAGAAGAAGATTTTTTAAAATTACACTCATTTTGATGGTTTTTGCCCCACCCCTCAGGCCCCAGGGGGGCAGGGACCACGAATTTCACAATTTTTGTTCCCCTTCACCCACAGATGCTATATGCCAAAATTGGTTGAAATTGGTTCAGGGGTTTCAGAGAAGAAGCTGAAAATGTTCAAATGTTAACGAACGACGACGGACAAAAACAGATAGCAATACGTCACCTGAATGAATTGAAGGTTTGAAGAGTGCCGTAATGGAAAGTTATGCGCTGCAAAGAGCGACAACTCGAATAGTTCTATGTTATTTCCGATTTCGAAAGCACGTTTTCAATTTTCCCTCCGACGTTTTGTAACCAACACGACAAGAGCGACAATAAAAATATTCTGAAAACTGAACACCCACGTGGCACAAAATAAAACAATAGAAACTATCCATTACCCATAATAAATATCTTTTTAACAGTCCAACCACGGACCAAATAAAATATGAAAAAATACGACCACCCACACAAAAAAATATCCTTTGCCGCCCGACCCCCCCATTTGATCATTTCTGGAACAGCCCTTAGTGAATGGATCTGTCTATTTAGTGTTCTTACTGTACATTGTCTGTACATGTAGTAGCCTCATAAAAGATGGAAATACTGTTTATCAGCTTTCTATACTGTCATTTCTGATACACTCTATTTCTGATTTATACCTACCTTATACTTTGTCAAATGTAGCAATCCACTGACTACCTGAGAAGCCAGAGACAGGAGTTTTTTGGCATCTATCTTGTAATTCTTCAGTCGAACTGATTCCTGAGACTGGATTTCTACATGACGAGAACCAGGTCTGTGCTTCTTTAGGTATTTCTGTAAAGTTCCCTCATGTGCGTACTCCAGCATCAACATCCACGGCTCTTTAATGATACATCATTAGAATCAGTCTTACACTCTTCCATAAAACATTTCCAAATTTCAAGAAATACACTGATCATTGTGTACTTGATGTTTGGAAGTGCATTTTAGTAACAGACAGTTAACAGGTCAAAGGTTACACAAAATGCAGTGTAAACTTACTTTTACCCACAAGTTATTCGCAATTATGGTAAAAATGCTTGGGTCGAGTATTTTTGCAAGTGAATCTAGATACACACTTTATGCAATGAGTGACTGGTTTGTGGTGATAAATATTTGTGAGAAATAGCGCTCATGAATCTTGCTGATTGTTTCTCGCACAAGAACAGAAACTGATTTATCACACAACAGTATTTTTCCTAGGTTCATAACGCGGGTTCAGAAAAACTATATGTACTTGTAACACAGGTTCATAATTATGCAAATTAGGTAGGTCAATAATTCATGCGCCACATAAACAAAACAACATGTCATCCTTTGAAATTATCAACATTGATGGTAGAAGACCTTGTTTTGTCACCAAGGTTGTTCCAAGAGGATTTTGTGTCTTTTATGAAGTGAAAATAATTTCAAGTTTCTTCAAACCATGATGTAGTGATGACTTCATAATGAATTGAAAGCAAAAACTTTGCGACATTCGGGTTGTGAAATAGACAGTAAATTAATATGTGCGTTTAATGATAGTTGTGTGATAAATAGAATGTTACACTCATGCTTATGACATATGAAATTAGTTACCGGATTTTAATATTTCCCTCACCACAGTTCGGGAAATATTTAAATTCGGTATTTCATATGTTATAAGCACTCATTCAAGATCCTCTCTTTATGGTATGCTTTAAGAACATAACTTTCACAATGATGTAACAATACAACACAATGGAATTAGTGATATTGGTCAATCTAAAATTAACACACAATCCTGTACATTTGTGATTATTGAAGATGGATTTTGAAAAAGTAAATCAAATAAAATGCTGACAATTTACCATTCAACGTGTAACATCCAATAAGTGTGATCACATTACTGTGGGCCTTCAGAGTTTTCAACACTTCCATTTCTGCCAAAAAGAACTTCCTCCCTACTTCTGAGGCATCATCTAAACAAAGACACATCTGATTACATACGACCGACAACCAGGAACTGCATACATCAAAAATTATTCCCAAAACACAACACTGATGTTTGATGTACCTAGCATTTTCTTGATGGCCACACGGAGGACATCAGTGCTGTCTGAGTGCTTCCTCATTCTTCCCCTCCAGACTTCACAGTATGACCCTGTTGCGATCAGATCCATCAGACGTACGTCTCTCTTGGGTATTTCCCAGTACTGGCCTAACCGTCTGTACTGACCCTGCAAATACAACCAGAGAGAATCAATTCTCCGAACACATTCCCACAATTCATCATGCAGTAAAATGTCCATCTAACTTGAATTTTCTCTGTTTTACAAAAGATGGTGATTTGTCCCAAAACAGGTTATGGAGGTCACTTAGTGGAAAAAATGGCACATGTACCTAGAAAAGTATGTTTGTGTAAAACAAATATGATATATGGTAAAACACTGTTACAGCAAACACACTTATGAATTCATCCTTACATTAACTTATTGAAGTGATTTTCATTCCCTGTAGATTTAAAACAACATCATGAACTTGTTGGATATAACAATTTATGTTTATAATAATCTGATTAAAATCAGATCCTTTGATCTGCTCACGTAGATTGCTACACAGGGATCTGAAGTAACCCAATAGAGGGACACATCTGCATGACCTTTTGTTAAACCAATCAAATACATGCTGTCAGATTTCTGCCAGTGATGCCCTTGTGTCAATGTACATAAGTTAAAGATGACTGTGCCCACGATCCGAGGTTGCACATCTGTCAAAACATGCAATGTAAATAATGTCTGCATTCCCTGCAGGTTTTGTTTTATTCATCCTGTTAAAAATACCAACGGAGAAGAAATAAAAAAAAATTTGGATAGAAAATTCAAATTGACTGACGAAAGAAAACAGTTGATTAGCAGCACTCTAAACCTCAACATCATTGAAAGAACCGATACAAGTGTGTGCCAGAAATGTTTAGGTTGGACTACAAAAGATGTAAGAATCCTTAGAGCTAAAATACAACTATTCAAATCATACCCATCATTATACATACAGGAACGTAATTGTATAATATTTATCTTGTGCATTTTTTTGTTTGTGAGAATCAAATAAATTTAGCAATACGAAAGTTTTGAAGATTCTTATGCAAATATATAGTGTTATATTGTGGAATAAATTTCGCAGGAGAGAGATTACTGGGACTTGTTCACGAATTAACTGGGACGTCATTATCTGTATGGTGCAATCTGATTGACTGATGGTTCTCATTAATATTCCAAACAAAAGGTCATGCAGATGCGACCCTCTATTGGGTTACTTCAGATCCTTGTGTAGCGATCTATCTGAGCGGATCAAAGGATCTGAATTTAATCCGATTGTGTTCATAACAAATCAAAATTGTTCCTCTTCAGCACTTTGCTATAAGCTCGTTATACTGTATATACAGCATTCCTATATACATGTTTGAACTCTTCACCACATATTATGTCCTTTTGCAGGGTCAAAGGTCAATTAGTGAAAAGCAAAGTTTTCCTTCTCTACTCTACCAAATGTAAGAAAGAGGTTTACTACAGTGAATCATAGCTAATCATTAAGTTTTCATACGATGTAAGAAAGAGGTTTACTACAGTGAATTATAACTAATCATTAAGTTTTCATACAAGTTTATGAGTTGCCCACCCAGGGCCATTATTGTAGTTTGGGAGAAGTTTTCTAGGTTGTTAAAACTTGTAACCAATCCCTTTGTATATCTATACAATAAGATACATTCAAATCAAATGCAGTTGACAGCAGACACTGATGAAAACAAAATAACAAATGTCAAAGCTACAAATCAGAAAATTAACATTGAAGGCCAATTAATGTAGGGAAATACAATTTCTTCACTGCAAGATGGTGGACAAGGGATGTAACTTGCATGAAGTGTGAATTTGTGTATTGATCGATTTGTATTGATCACCAATTCATCATACCATACACAGTGTACAATGATTGTAAATCAATATTAAACATTTAACTTTATAATTATTAGTGTGCAACAATCCATTTAACAATAACATTAATAACAAAGTTTTGTACCTTTTTTCACCCTGTTTATCTCACTTTTTATTTTCAACCACACCATATATACCAACTTTACTCAAGTTTCTCACACAAAAATAGAAATCTGACCAATCAGCAAGGACCCCATCAAGTGTTACATTGTAGACAAAGTTATCTTGATAACTAAAGATGTCAGACTTTTAGTCTTCCCATGACCTTGACATGGTGCAAGTAACATTGAGTTGAGCTAATTGCACACAATCAGGTCAGGTCTAAAATCAACTTCTTTTTCCCTGCTAATCCAACCAACCCTTAAATATATCTCTACCTTTTTTTAACATATTGTTCAATAGATTATTGAATAAACACTGTTTCAGAGTCAACACTTGTATTACTTCATAGCAAACTTATATATATTCAACAGTGGCATCAATAAAGAAATGGGTGTGTTAGAGTGAGACAAATTCCCCCATTCAAGGGCCATAACTCTGCCAATAAATTTTTGACCAGGCCCAAATTCAAAGTTGGCCTGTGTATTCTGGTGATGTATGTTTATCCTGAATTTCAAATAATTCAATTTCCTTTGTAAAAGGCATCTTGATTGGTTCATCAGACTTTATCAACATTCTTTATATTGTATGAACAATGTTGCCATGACGTTGTGCCATATTATTTATATCACGTGTCCTAGGATTGACGGCACAATACATTTGGCTCCTCCATTTCTGTTTTGTTGCTATAACAATATTACTCCACATCATAAAAAATTCATATTGTATATAAAATTAAAACAGATCTTGTTTTTTTTTCAAAAATGAAATCATATTAAAGAGTGAAAGTAATTTTTACTCCTTTTACACAATATGATTAAGATGGGACAGGTTACACATTATATACCTTCATGTGTTGGGTCGGTTTCTTCCTTACCTCCTCACCTCCCCCGTTTGAGATGACGTTATCATCTAACAACTCCTGTTCCTGGTCATCTGTAAAATCATCCTGTACCAGCGTCATTCTTTCTCGGTATCTTCTCTCTCTTGCCTAATCATCACATGTATACACGTACACAGATATTGATATATACATGTACCAAAAATGTTTCAAATTTTGTTTAATCAAATACTGTACATCTTTAAAAAAAAAATTAAGATTACATTCATTTTAAATCTAATAGATGGCATTCTTTTTTTTATACAATGGTTAACAATATTAGATGTGTAAGATTATAATACATCTTTTTTTTTTTAAATTTCAGAAACATACATCAGATAAACTCCTTAAAATCTATATTCCTTTATAGATAAACGTACATGTACATACCCTAAACTTGATGGCCAGCAATATGAAAACAACAATCAGCATAATGGCCAACACCGCACTGACCACTGCACCCACAGCATAGGCAGACACTGAAACAACACAGTCAGTTTATCTTCTATTCACACAGTGCACTCTCTAAGTTTATCACTACAATAATCTTAATTTGTATAACGACATATGACTGTAAAGAGATTCTGTACATACTAAATAGAATCCATATGCAAATGAAATACAAATCCTAGTCCAAGTCCTGTTGACCATAATATACAACCCTGACCCAATAAAGTTTGACCTTAGATTTTCATCTGACTAAATTAAAAACTCTACATCATGTGTCGTGTTAAAGTGATATACAAAACAGTCAAAAAAGATTCAATTCTACACCAATTTCTGAATACTATCCATCTTTGCTAGCAAAAGGTTTGTGGTCCACTCTGCTCCCAAAACGTTATAAAAAAACGACTTGCAAAGATGAATACTATCTAAAACTGAACAAATTTTTTTATGCCAGAGCTTTGATTGAATCTGAGAGTAGAAATCTGTAAATAAGATTCTCAAGATTGATCCTTTCAATAGATTCCTCGAGTAGATTCCTCGAGTAGATTCTGTAGATAGAATTCTGTAGACTGGTACTCACAGCTAATGTCTCCACTGCTGTCCTTGACACTTGTAGATTCTGGCATCTGTCTGTATTTTGGTTTTACAGTTGATACTTCGTTTTCTTCAATAAAACAATCAGGTTATTAATAGATTGAGATAGACTCCCACAAATGGAGACTAAATAGACAACACTGCATGTGCTTGAGTACATATTATGAGATGGTTAGCAATAATACAGATGACAAAAACCTCTCATAATTTTTATTTGAGGGATGCTAGTGACAAAATCTAATTCAGTTCCCCCAATGAGTTTTTCTTGGAAGCCATTTCGTAAACTATGCAAAACTTTACACCTGTTGTGACCCTGCCCTGACCCCAATTGTGACCCTGCCCTGACCCCAGGAGTGACAGACTGAACAAACTTACTTCCCCATCAAGTTGACACATTGTACAGTTCCCGAAACATTCGTCTTTCCCACTTGAACAGTGAGCTCACGCGAGCTCATGCAAAAAATGGTGAACGCACGCAGAGCACACGCTGAACGATAAGCAAATGCAGAACGTGAATGGAGCACAATGTGAACAATGAGAGTAGGGTGAACGCAATATAAACTATTCATTTAGAATGTTTTTGATTTTCCCCTTTGACTGTACTTATTTTAAAATCTGGCAAGAAAAAAGATATATACATTTAATCAATGGATAAAGAATAAAATATACCAGATTTGGGAAACTGCATGTTCTACAGTTCTGAATATATTCAGTCTAATATTCCGTCTAAACAAAGCTAGTGCATTTTGTAAAAGTATACTGAATGTATATTTCACATGAAATAATCACAAATTTCACATCAATTCACGCAGCAATCATAAACAAACAAAACTCAAATTTCATGTGCACATTGTGTACAGCATTACACATACAGATACATGTACATGTATACATGGAAAAGTAGGGGGAAATGCATATTTCGATTCATATTCTATAATATATAGAATTCTTGACCTTTTCATGATAAATCATGAATATTAATGCGTCATCTCAGTATACTATTAGATTTTGATTAATAATACAGGCAGGTATTTATTTTTTTAATGCACGATGTATGTGTAAAAGAAAAGACTTTACTCTAGTAATTAGCACTGTAGTGACATACAGAATTTACAGATGTTATTGTTCAGTTTTCAAAGTATACAAGCTCATGGGTCGGTCGTTTGGGATACATGTAATTAACAAACACCCCCAAAAGGGGTCAAGATCAATGCATTAAACAAACGACATGAACTGTATACGTACCCTGTATCAACACCTTTACATTCCTAAACAGTTTTAAAAGTTTATTTCCCACTTATATAATAGATTAAACATTCAAATTTTGCGTCATTCACTTTATCTGAACTATATCTACCCGAGGCAATAATCCTAGAATCTATGCAAGTTAAAAAATTTATCACTATTATCATTGGTGTGACCAAGAATTGCATCGAGATTGTTCAATATTTCTACATCTTTGATGCAGAAAAAAGTAACTACTGTTCTGAACTACACATAGAATGTTTCAAAAAATTCTATTTGTGAGGCAAATACAGAAACGCTGTGTTCGAAATTAACCATATAAGAGTCTATTTTAAATGACACTAGTCTATGCCAATTGTAATTGGGATAGACCAAATTGTCTATGTCGATTTTCTAGGTTTAAAGCAATAGAGTTATCCCAAAAGTAGATGTCTGATAAGTGATTAACATTATGAGGAAAGGGGAACATTATGGAAATGGAAAGAAAATATGCTTTCTAAGTACATTAGAAGATAATAACAATGTTTTAAATTTGTGTTATTTTTTATTCAATGTTGCGGTCTATGCCAATTCGATGAGGATTATGTCATCTTGTTTTGGCATAGACCTGTGGTCTATACCAAGTTTTAAACCAATTTCGAAAACTGGAAACGTACGAGAAAAACAAATCTATCTTGGTATCAATCTAATCAAAATTAGATCCTATGATCCGCTCATCTACTATCGCTACACATAACCTATGTGTAGCGATAGTAGATGAGAGGATCATAAGATATAATTTTAATTAGACTGATCTTTGTACGAGAGACAAATGATACAAGTTTCATGTTTGGCAAAAGCAGTAAATACATGTACATTTATTCACAATGTTTTTTATAGATATAGACGTAAAATCCTTGTCAAATCAGTTTCAAATAATATCTAGACATGCATGCATATCCTTTTCTTTTCAATTTTAAAGTGGGGGAAATGACTTGTCTAAAATTAAGTTAATAATAATAATTATGAACGTGTTTTTGCCCGAATTTGAAAATGTGAAATTGGATGTGTGAGTTGCCTCTATAACAAGATAAATTCTTTTACTTTGGTGTTCAAAATGACAATGCAAAGACAAAAGACTGAACGTAGAACAAACGGTGAATGCACGGTGAACGTTTTGTGAATGATGAACCCGAAACTGTGAATGGAAAGCACATGGCGAGTGAAAGGAAAAATGGTAAAGGAGAACGCTTCTGGGACTGCATGTACACTTGTGCTTCTTGAGAAGAAAATTTTAAGAAAGATTTTTGCAGATATATAATCTTATCTAAAACTTTCCCAATTCTTTACCACTTGTAAAAGGGGCTTGATCCTTTATGTGAACAAACTTTAACCCTCTTCAACCAAAAATACTTTGAGGAAAAGTTTGCTTGAAATTCATTTTATGGTCCATTACTGGAGTAAAAATTGAAGAAGTTAAAAGCAAACAGTTTTGGATCAGAAAATTTCTGATGAGCTAAACGAGAATTGTGCTTGTTCTTACCAATAACATCTATGAAGACAATTTTGGTATCCGTATAAATTGTATGATTTATCTCATTGTGAACACTGCAGGTATAGTTTCCTGTGTCATTTTTGTGGACGTTGATGATTTTGTATGCTGGATGTGTAGACCTCACAGACTCCTTAACTGGGTCAGCAAGGGGAGTAAAGGTCCACTTGTAATGTGGGTGGGGCTCTCCAATGGCTATGCAGCGGAGGTTTATATGGCTCCCCTCTTCATACACTTTTTTGTATGGATTTAGGATAATGTCAGTCTCTTTTACTGGGACTAAAAATCAAAATTAAATTCAAAGTTAAGTTTTTTAAAGTATGAAAACTTAAATCGAGAAATTTCCATTAAGTTCAAGTATATACATGTAAATATATTCTTTCTACTCAATTTCTATATATATGATATACAGTATAACACACTTATAGCGAATTCATGCTTATTGCAAAGCGATATTTATTCCCATATGAGAGGAAAATAACAAAAATTGAATTGGATAAATTGGTCATAACGAACTGTTTTTCGCCTGCCCTGGAGCTTCACTATAACTGTGTGTTTTACTGTATTATGATATCTAACTTATAAATCAGAGCAGACATACAGTAGACAGTCAGCTTTGGAAGAGTTTGGCAGATAAATCCATTATGCACACCAGGAAATGTCACATGACAAATGTACACATTTCCGTCATCTTCTTCTGTGGCAACCATTGACATACGCGCTAAGGCATAGGTATCGTTTTCAAAATCAACAGAAAAATTCAGTGCTTTGTTGCCATGCCTCCAACTTAGTTTAGCTGGCTGGTTTCCACGGAAATTCACACTGCAGTCGAAATAGGCCTCTTGGTTTATTAGAACACTACTATTGTAGTTATGACAGTGAGGTTTTTCTGAAAGAAATGAAATCTGTTCAACTCTGTATGTCATTTGTGAAAATACACTGCTCAAAACATATTTACTACTCAATTATTGTCAATTTCTGTTCATTTTTTCATGAGCATCCTCAACAGAAAGTGATATTTTTTTCATATACAGTCCACTCCACTTAGATTGAAGTTAGTTATATTGAACTATCTGTTATACTTAAGTTAAAATAAATCCCCCGGTAGCAATGTTTGTGTAGTTCAGCATTGGTTATATTGAACTTTATACATGATGAACAATTTAGGTCGGTCCTCTGAATTTCATTACATCCGGAGTAGACTGTATTCCTTTGTGTAGTTCAACAACATTGTTATTACATTTCTAAAATTATTCACAAAATTACTGAAAAAAAGAAACCTTACCAATCACATACAGTTCAAATGATTTGCTATTAATGTTGTTAAGTGTACAGGTATAAGTTCCGGCATCTGAGAAAGAAATGTTTGTCACATGAAGCGTAGTGTCAAAGTCTGTCTTGTAGCGACTATTGTTGAACTTGGTGGAGGATGCTGGTAAAGCTAACCCGTTACTGTAAACTTCATGTATCGTCCGAGGCAAGCTTTCCCCTATCCCTGAAAAATTATAAATTTGACAATTTAGAGATGATCTATAAAAACGCCTTCCAAACAAAAATATTTTACTCCCAAACTACATGTATTACATTGAGGTGTGTGGGGGGAAAGCATAATTTCTTCACATATATATCATAAAGAAAATAAGAAATCCCTTGATAAGAAGTTGCATAAAATCATTCATATTAGCTAAAATTTGGAAAGAAATGTAACAGCAAATGTACAATAGTGGAATAATTTGAGATTTTTCAGCTTTTCATCAAGAGCAAATAACTCATGAAAAAATTACCAATCCAAACACTTAACAGTATTTTTCACCAGCAGTCAACTAAAGGTACTTCATATGATTCTTAAATTATTTGCTTTGATTAATTTCCTTGTGTAACAACAATTAAATTCATTGAAATAGTGTTCATTCTATTTCATGTTTATTATCTATTTTTCTATTACATAACACAATTTTGCTCATTTTGGGCTTGAAAACTCATTAGTTCTATTCATAATGTACAATTTTATATACAACACTGATTGAAATGAATACTTTGCTTAATCATATTGTCCAGATTATTATACAAAATATGCATGTAGTTTGATTATCATTTTCATAAAACTTTAGTTTACATGTATGCAATACATAGAATTAAATTTACCTTTAACTCTAGAAAATAATTTATTTCAAATAAATAAATAATGATGATAATCAATAATCCCCAAGTTTCTGAAATCTACTGGTCCAAATGTATTGACCACCAAAAATTCCTTTGGACTGATAAATGGTTAAAAAAAACATTCATTGTTCAAGCTGGTAAAATCATTCAAATGAACAGTATATACACAATAGGAAACCTATTTCAGAAACTCTGTTTTCCTACCTGTAAAATTCCAGACAAGTCTGTATGGTTCCCCAACTTGGTGAAGATTGATGACAACTTTGCCATCCTTCAACAATTTACAACTGAGGGACACATCCTGTTGAACAACTGCAGTGTGGTTGTAAGGGCCTCTCAATGTTAATAGGCTCACTGCTACTGTAGAAACGAAACATTTCAAATATTAATTATTGAGTGTCACTGGATTAGATGTTTAAAAATCTGTAAAAGAATCATTGAATGGCGTGCACACTCAATGGGATACGTCTATAATCAATGAACTGAATTCAAGTCAGCTATTTGAACAATGAAAGATCCATTGTACTTTTCATACATTGCAGTGGACATTTTAAATATATACTATGGATAGAGAGTTGATATCTGCTCTCTCTCTCTATCATATTATTGCAAAAGTAGGTGACATTTTAATATGTTAGGGATGAATAAATAGATGAACAATTCATAAGATAATTAATGGAAATAGAAGATGCATGCAATATACTTCAATAATATCTGCTACAATGTACATATTGTACATGTATATCATGCAATTTAAGACTCAAGTTAGTTTTTCTTTTCCCTCATGAGTTTGAGGTTCAAGTAATGAAAAATGCAACAGCCATAGTCCTAAGAGATTTTCCAATAATCATCGCTTTGGAGAACCTACATGACAAACAAACTCAGAAATGTGCAAATGTTAATTAATCAATTATGCACCCAGGTAACAAGTGAAGGCTTCACGGCCCTATTGTTTCATGTGTGTAAAAAAAAAAATGCCTATACCATTCTAGTTCATCTAACAATGATTGCAAAATGATATGATATATTAATGGGTGGTTTGTTCAGGACCAGTATTAAAACAGGAAATCAATATGTTAATGATGGAGAGTTCTAAAACAAGAAGTAAATGTATTCTCTTTTATGTTAAATTAACCCAGAACTAGACCTGCAGCTACACCATATTACTTTGTATTAATCAACGGCCAGAATTACACAAGGACCACTGCACTGTATGTAATATTATCAGACAGATCCTCTGTGTAAATTCGTACAGTATTATAAATAACAATACCTGTACTAACATGTCTAATGGGAGATGAAATGGATGGTGTGCTGAAAAACTTCTTTTTCTAACAACATGCATAATAGTTACTAATATATATTTTTACATTAAAGAAAATGTACAGTATTCAGACTTTGTTGACATGTGCATGCACTAGCCGATTTTCACATTTATTACCTTTTTATATTTAATTTTACTATGTAAAATCCATGAACATTCTCTGACACATATTCTGCAATAGACTAGAAACTGGAGAGTGTCTTAGGAATGCATTTAATAGGCTTGCACATGTTTTCTGTAAGCATGCTTCAATATGGCTTCCAAGCTAAATGAATCTATAGGTTTAAAAGATTAACCTCAAAGTAAGAATACTTTCAACAGTAGGACATTAAAATATTTTTAAAAAGCTGTTTATCAGTACAGAAAAGCGAAACAATTTTTTTTTAACGAGATTATAGATCAAAGAACAAAACCAAACATAAAGGAAAAAATTATACAAAAAAATCACACCATATTTCTAAATTACATTATAAAATAGAGGTACACTGAATCCTATTGATACCATGAGGTGATAATTAAAGACAGTATTCAATTGATATACTCTGTACCAATATATGTATCATACTAGACTGCACACCTTTCATATTCATTGGTCCCCATTGAATTTGTTTAATTTGTTAAACTCATTGCTTCCTAGCTGGCGACACCTATCAGTCAATAAACTGGAACAGAGCAAAGATCTCATTCTAATTACATTGACTTTCACTATGTTCACTAGATGCACATGATGTAGTACACAGCATCACTCCTCATTCTGACCAGTACAGGTCAGAGTTCTGGTTCCATGTGTATGAAAACTCATTACTGAAATGACTTTCATTCAAAACAATCAATGCTTCTCTGTTCTCAATGTCCAGTGAATAACCTTGGTAATAAGTACATCGAAAACACAGAAATGGGCTTCATTGATTATACAAAGTATTATTCTAATTCATAACAAAAATTTATATAAGCTTCCACTGCAGCTCATTTAGAGACACATGAAACAATCAAAAAGTCAATCCTGTGTGTTGTTTGAGTAAAATGAAGTTTTTCATGTCATACATGTACCGTACATGTATGTTTGTACTTGAAAACAATGCCCTAATGTCATCAATGTAACAGCGTAGCCTTGCCCCTTCCTGCTCAATTTTGGACAAAGTTGATGACATATTACGTGATGAGAGTGGTGAATGTTAAAGCATATATAAATACGTATACTGATCCTGTCATTTTAAGAGAAACTAAGTTAGAGACACAGGCACTCGACATTTTAAATATCTATAATAACAAAATTGTCTTCCTGTAAACATAATATTATGTTTACAGGAAGACAATTTTTTTTATCATAGATATTTAAAACATCGATTGCCTGTGGTTAGAGATTTATTGGGCAAGCCCCTCTGAAATGAATACTTTTTTTTCCAATTTCAAGTCAACATTTAGTAAACTTTTATGTATTAAATGTATTACATGGATTTTGAAGGATACATTTGCATAACATAGATATAATTTCTGATCATAAATAAATTTTGTTAGGCTATAAAATAAATTTCAAAATGGTTAAAATTCATATGATTTCATTTGAACATGTTGGACATCACTTACAATATTTGGACAAGAGGCCCACAGGCCTTATCGATCACCTGAGTACTAGTGAAAAAGTATCACTAATCTCAAGGGCTATGACATCTAGAAAAAATATCCTGTTCTGAATATCTAAGATGAATTCTACTGTTCACCTAAAACTTCAATGCCCTCAAAAGTGGTGGCTTGCATACACTGATGAAAGGCTTTACATAATATGATAGGTGTGTTAACATTAAAACATTAAAAGATATGACTAATTTGGACCCATCCTAGAGTCAAGACCCTGGGTTTTGAAATACACCATTTTTTGTACATCCTTTTCTGCTATTCCTAAGTATGCATTTAGATTTTATACAGTATCAGCAAACTTACACATAAATACTATATACAACATTTGGCCCCATCCTAATACCAAAACCCCTACCCCTGGGATCATCAAATTTACAATTTTGATAAACGACTACCTTTTCTTTCTAAATATCCATTTCGTTTCAATAGTATCAATAGCACTAAAGGAGATGTTATATAAGTGTTTTACACATAAACACTATATAGTAAGTTTGACCCCACCCTGAGATCAGAACCCTTAATTACCTCGAGGATCATGAAATTTACAATTTTGGTAGAAGCTTCCTTGCTCATCATTACTATTTCTCTGCTAGATGCCCAGGAGTAAAGAAGATTTAAAAGAAATACACATGTACATCAATTTTACAGTTTTTATCCCAAAATTAAGGCCCCTTAGGGTGGGTGGGGGATCATGAAATTTACAATTTCCAGTCTCCTTCACTTACAGATGCTACATACCAAATTTGGTCAAGATTGGCCCAGTAGTTTCTGGAAAGAAGTTGTTAATGGACGATGACTGATGCAGACCAATTGCAATAGGTCACCCGAGTTTACTCAGGTGACCTAAAACACAATTTTTAAAAATATAAAATTCACAAAGATATTTTGAATAAAAATATATACAATTACATGCCATATTAAAGAAAATTACCGTGTGCCAAATAAAATATCAATGTAATGCATTGGTGATTGTTTCATGTGCCGTTTTGTTCCTTGTTTGACATAACAATTAGATAATCTTTCATGTCATACTGTAACTGCCTTTATCATTATCCAATGTGACAGATTTTGCTGATTTAATAAATATGTATCATTTATATTTCTTCTGTATATTCATCTGTCTGAACTATTTAGTATTAACTAGAGAGTGATCTATTGGATAGATAGTAGTTTCTGACATTTGGAACAGCTGTCTATTGGACAGGCAACAATTACATATTCCAGCAAATGCAGCATTCGCTTCAAATTCATATAACATATTTAGCGGACAACAACAGACATGGCAGCTTCAGTATGTTCAGTAAGATTCCAAAACCTCCAGGAAGGAGATCTGGCTAATTTTCTTGAAAATAAATACCTTAAAAACAAATAATTCAATCAAAACATCAATGAATGTGTTGATGGCATACTGATTATAAAAAAAATATTATTTTCTTCAATTCTGATAAGTTACCATTCCTGGAAATGATAGAATGTCCAATGTATATTGTTTGCCAGATTTAATCATAATTAACAGCCACACCTTTTAATTTAATAACAAATGATTTGAATATAATAGAATTGGTAACTTAATAAACTTTCCTTCTAAGTACATGAACACGTGTACATTATGTAATCAAACAGTTATTAAATGTCCGATCAGTTAATAGATCACAACATTTTCCTTTTGGTGCTCTCAGCCGCTAAGCAACGAAACACACTGAGGTAATCCCAGCACCTCAGGGAAAAAATACTCAGGTCTATTGACTGATCATACATTACGTAACCATTATACTATTACACATTCATATACGACACTAAATAGGAAATGTATGGTATAGTAAATACTTTCCATACTTTACATAAAATCTCATATTACACTGAATAAGTTAATTGTATCCATTTTGAAAAAAAAAAAAAAAAATACAAGAATTTCTTTTGGATTCTATAAAGACCATTTAAAAATGTCCATGGACCTGAAATCATTATAAACTAGCTGGGTCAGTTGATCCTCAAAAAATATTGTCAAACTTTCACCATCCCTACCCCTTGACACCATCTTGATTGCTACGTGTGGTTAAATAAATACATTATTTTGTTTAATCATTTAGCAACTACACTTGCAGTCTTCGAAGAAAAGATGCCAGTAAATCAGATTTGGGCTTCTTAAACAGAAAACAAAAATCAAAACATCACGATGACAAACAACTCATCAAGTACTACTACTAGGCTAAACGAGAAGTAAATTAAAACCTCAATGTTATATATACTATAGATCACTTTATGTTCACAAGTCAGACAGGGCCAGTGCTTCTCAGTGTACTTGACTCCTGATGATGACCCCATGATTGAAATGGGAGTAATGAAGTAGACCTAATCTGAATAAAAAATTGATGGAGAAATTATATTAGAAAAAAGAGAAATTTTAACTAAATCTTGAATTGTTGAAAATACAAACTAAAAGGTAGGTGTTTGATTTGGGTTTGTGATTTTTCTTCAGTTTTAACAATCCACCTATGGAGCCTGAATGAAAAAAACAAAACATCACGATGACAAACAACTCATCAAGTACTACTACTACAGCTGCACTAGGCTAAACAAGAAGTAAATTAAAACCTCAATGTTATACTATAGATCAGTAGATATAATTTGTCGTAATATCACAATATTTTCCAGTGTATTCGAGAAGACTCTGTGGGCTCTGCAATTAGGGAATCTCCTCAATTATATTATCGATGAGAATCAAACACAATAGCATGCATTTTCGTAGAGATGGGCCGTGAAACTAGCCAGGCTTGGGTCAGAAGGTTTACAAACACTGACATTTACAGCCTAAACAGGTTAGCTGCCTGTGCTCTCCTTCTGTTGAATCTAGTGGGATCAATAAGTGAGCCTTTTTCTTAATTACAAAAACAAAAATACTCTTACCTGAACAAATTGTGGATATCAGAATTAAATACGTGACCATTTCCTCAGCAGACGATTCAACTTCTTTTCCCGTGCGGGGTATGTCGGATTTTAGTAAGTCGATCAGGAAATATTCGGAGACAGATAGATAACTATATGGGGGGAAAATGTTTCGAACTATGTAGTTAGTTATAGGCCAGATTGCTCTGCCCCACGTAAGCACATTGTATTTCCACATGTGAAACATATAAGCCTAGATCCCAAACATAGCCTCACCCATGTCAATGTTCTTAGAACTTATTTGAAAAGGTTGTCTCTTTAATAATTAAAAAAAAATCAAACTTTCTTCAGTTATTGGAGTTTTATCCCAGAACATGCATTTTAAAAATAAATTGGGCTACTCCTCTGAAATTAAGAAACTGGTGTCTCCTCTTTTCAACCCCCAAAAATACAAATGGGAGCAGTAACACAAAAGGCCTGTATAATTTATCTTGACACTAGTTTAACTTTATACTCTGACCAAATATTATGTTAATTTCTTAGACACTATCAGTCGTTTGTTTTCTAACAAGAAAAACATTCTGCTTATCTACACTTAGCCAGGTAGTATATACCCAAATTATTGGTTGGAAGAAAAAACAGCAAATGTTAAACCTCAATCGAAATCGAATTTTGTAATATTCCCATAGCAGTTTTAAGACGTCCAGTCAGTATATAGATAAACTAATGGCACCTCTAAATACCTCAAATGGGCCATATGGGGTGCATAGAATGTTAATATATTCCCTAAATATCTCTTTGAGAATTCATCATCATGATGGTAGAAATTTTACAGTAGCTATAAATTTATGAATTATTTACATATAGATAATAAATGATAGTAATACTAAAAATATAGTGCCTTACATAAAACAACTTACTCTAAGGCGCTTTACAAGAGTTACACAGAGTATACCCCATCATGCGGGATGTAGGATATGTTGTGACCGGGATGTAGGCTACCGAAGCGGCAATATAGGTGATCGAGGTTCGTTATGGAATATATCCACCGTACACTTTCTAGTTTTTTTTTAAAGTCGGTCGAGGGACTAAAGAGCCAGTTAAATGCTTTAGATTGCTATTGTAAAGAATGGAATTTGTATGTTAATGTTGAAAAGTCAAAGACTGTACTTTTTAGAAATAGTGGTAAAATAAAACTCAATGAGCACTGGACCATTGGAAATGAAGTGCAAGTATTGGAAAATGTAGAACAATTCTCTCTGGGAGTTCTTCTTCATTTTAACAATAAATTCACTAAAGCTGAGGAACACTACGCAATTTCTGAGTTGCCCAATAATTCTTTCCCTTTGTGGAACTCTTGCGCACAGTGAGACGCAAAACATTATCGTCCACACGCAGTTGGTACAAATGCCTATCGCTGCTTCATATATTGCTAAAAGGCCGATTATCAGACACCATTCAACCACCCAAACTGCAGGGACATACAATATTAGTAAGTTTATTAGTATTCAATAATAAAATCGCTCAAACAAAAATCGATAATCATCATTTTCCATTCATTAGCATATCACTTGTGCAGAAGAGGAAATTAAAAAAATGCATGTTTAATTTAATGACCTAATTCAATCAAATATTATTTTTGATATAGATAGTTTAATGTATATCAACGGCTGATATAAACAAAATTTACACTTTCATTACTTTTATTTGTATTAACATAGCTAAGTCTATAGTATATGTATGAAAGGTGAAACTAACAAACAGTGATCAATCTCATAACTCCTATAAGCAGTACAAAATATATAGTTGGGCAAACACGGACCCCTGGACACACTAGAAGTGGGATCAGGTGTCTAGGAGGAGTAAGCATCCCCTGTCGACCGGTCACACCCGCCGTGAGCCCTATATCCTGGTCAGGTAAACGGAGTTATCCGTAGTCAAAATCAGTGTGCCTAGAACGGTCTAACAATCGGTATAAAACACGTCAGGCAGCATTCAATCTGATTAAAATAAGATCTTTGATCCGCTCCGTTATTGTTATGTCGCTACACAAAGCGACATAACAATAACGGAGCGGATCAAAGATCTTATTTTAATCAGATTGGACAGCATTTGACCCAATGATAGGTTTATTGACGAACTAGATCGTTATAACGACCATAGAATTTGCGAAATGCTGACTTCAATCGAGACTGTTGGAACCCCTGCACCATACGCAGAACAAGCTCTTGCGTATCGAATGAGTTGAGAGATATAAACACCACAGGCAGCTGATAATGGAATATTGCTACATAAATGTGGGAAGCAGTTGAGTTGTCAGTATGCCGTTAATGTCTACTTTCAATAAAATATCTAAGTATGAAGCAGAAGTGAACGACTCTGTGGTGTCCTTTATTTCGAGCTCATAGGGATATATCAAATCGACATATGAATGAAAGCTATCATTATTAATAGACAAAACGTCATCGATATATCTAAAAGTCGAATTGAAGGTCACAGCGAGAGATTTTGTCTTCTCACGTAGAAGTTTTTGAATAAATTATGCTTCATATGAATATAAAAACAGGTCAGCTAACAAAGGAGCACAATTCGTGCCCATGGGAATTCCAACAGACTGTTGGAAGACCTGATCAACAAAGACCACGAAGATATTGTCAATGAGGAACTCTAGCATATATTTTATTTCAACTTCAGAGTACTTGTGCGTGGAATCAGAGTGGTGTTTAACAAAGTAAGTTTTTGAATGACTGATCACTAGATATGAATATTTCCGTTTTCCGTTTTTGTTGAAGAAGCAACTGTCTATGATGTCAAAAAGTCTAGTCTTTAATTTGTCGTGAGGAATGGTCGTGTATAGTGTTGAAAAGTCATAGGTTTTAATGCTATTGATTTGGGGAAAATTCTGTGATTTCAAGTTTACTAAAAGTTCTTTAGAATTTTTTAGAATCCACATTTGATTAACACCACTTCTGGCATATGTAGTCGCACAGTAAGTTTGAAGTTTCTCCTTCACAGCTGTTAACATTTTCGTGAGGAACAAAGATGGGGGCTTGGTAGAGCACTTACTGGATCCAGCAATGTATCTTTGTTTGTAAGGGTTTTTATGTAGTTTAGGAATCCAGTATAGGTACGGTAACTCATACTCATTCGACCCATTGACTGGAATATTAAATGTGTCGAAAACTGAAGCATGGTTTTGAATAATTTCGTCTTTTGAAAGGGCAGTTGGAGTATAAGTATGATTACCAGAAGTGGAATTAATGCCAAGTTCGTTTGAAATACAGTTGTAATGATGAGCCTTACAAACAAAGACAATGTTGTTACTAGCTTTGTCAGCTGGAACCAAATAAACCAAATACATAAATATGGGCAGTTGACGATGGAGAAGCTTAAATCATCCCGTTTGTCATACAGTTGAGTTGTCAATTTGCCGTTAATGACATTTTAACACTTTACACGACCATTCCTCACGATAAATTAAAGACTAGATTTTTTTACATCATAGACAGTTGCTTCTTCAACAAAAATGGAAAACGGAAATATCCATATGTAGTGATCAGTCATCAAAAATTACTTTGTAAAACCCCACTCTGATTCCAGGCACAAGTACTCTGAAATTGAAATAAAATATATGCTGGAGTTCCTCATTGACAATATCTCCGTGGCCTTTGGTGATCAAGTATGTTGGAATCCCCATGGGTACGAATTGTGCTCCTTTTTTAACTGACCTGTTTTTATATTCCTATGAAGCAGAATTTATTCAAAATCTTCTACGGAAGAAGAAAAATCTCTTGCTGTGGCCTTCAATGCGACATTTAGATATATCGATGACTATTATCTATTAACAATAATACATGTAATTTTCATTCATATGTTGATTCGATATATCCCACTGAATTCGAAATAAAAGACACCACAGAGTCGTCCATTTCTGCTTCATATTTAGATATTTTATTGAAAGTAGATATTAACGGCAAACTAACAACTCAGCTTTATGACAATTTCAAGCTTCTCCGTCGTGAACTTCCCATCTTTATGTTTGCAATATTACATTATCACCTGCATATTATGGTGTTTATATCTCTCAACTGATTCGATATGCAAAAGCTTGTTCTGCTTATGGTCAGTTTTTAAATCGAGGAAGGCTACTGACAAGCAAGTTGATGGTGCAGGGGTTCCAACAGTCTCGTATAAAGTCAGCATTTCGCAAATTCTATGGTCGTTATAACGATCTAGTTTGCCAATACAACCTATCGTTGGGTCAAATGCTGTCTGACATGTTTCATACCGATTGTGAGGCCGTTTTTGGCACACTGATTTTGACTACGGATAGCTCCGTTTACCTGTTCAAGATATAGGGCTCACGGTGGATGTGACCGGTCAACAGGAGATGCTTACTCCTCCTAGGCACCTGATCCCACCCGTTATTTCCAGTGGTCCGTGTTTGCACAGCTCTTTATTTCGTATTGCTTATAAAAGTTATGAGATTGATCACTAATCGTTATATTCACCTTTCATTCTGCACCTGTTGCAGCCTGTGGTATGATTTCCCCCAACTCGAAAATATAGACAGTTTCAATAATCAAGTTTAGATGTCGCAAAAGCGTTTGCCAGGGTTTTCCAAGTTTCATGTGTTAAGTAGTGTCTTATCCGCTTGATGTTAAAATTTTGATGGTGACATGATTTGACTGATATGACACTTTTTTTTTCATTATAAGATTTTGATTGAAAAATACGCCTACATTTTTCACACATTTTGTACTCTTGATAGTATTGTTCCCCACCATGAGATGTAATGTATCTTGATAAATTTGGAAAGAAAACTCTTTAGGAAATTTTGTACTTTTTGATATTTTTTGAAGTGCAATTACTATTGAACTTGTCCGGAGATCCATTCCAACCTGCACTGGTCCTGTGAAGGATGCCTAGAAAAAGAGACCATGCAGAATTATCTACCACAAAATTTAATGTGTCAGATTATGGGTACGCTCAAGTCTTATTTAGAGATTAAGATATTAATGTTTATAAATACATTACAATATGAGAGGATATGTTATCAAAGTGAAATTGCCAGGTGGGTTGCATGTACCTTCATTGTTTTACTAAGCGTGTATGTAATAGAGGAGCGGTTCATTTATCGTTATAGCGAGTGATTTATAATGCGTTCTAAAATAAAAAGAGGAAATTCAATGACTCCTTTTTTAGCTTTTAGCACTGAGGATACCTGATTGAGGTGTTAATGTTCCGTCTCATAGAAACATCACTGTTCAAATGCAGTACGTAGCATCCTACTATAAAAAATTTCGTTGTCTTCACAGTTTTCATACAGCACACGTTGACATCAACTCATTGATATTGATGATATCATTAGTGTGTTAATGTTACAACCATGTCTAGGCGCGCTTAGACGTAAAACATTGGGAGTTGGTTCACATGAAAACAAAAAGTAAACAAGTTTTAGAATCGTTTTTAATGTACCAAACCAGATTACGAGGGCGGGGCAATAAGTAACCAGCCCATCCCATTTCCGATTGACCGAGACGGTAACGATTTTCATGCCTTGTTTCAATATGTTTTATACCTGGATACAAAATTGCACACATATCGAGTCATTCTTTGATAAGTTATTGAATGTCAAACATGGCTAGTGATGTAAAGACACACTTTTCATCTAAAGTTGAGTACCGTGCTATAATTCGGTACTTGTATTTAAAAGGTAAAACAGGCAAGGAAATACACGCGAGTGTGCCGAAGTTTATGGGTTTTCTGCCCCATCTCATGCTCATATTAATTCTGGATAGGGGAATCCAAACGCGGTAGAACGTCTTTAGAAGATGAAGCCAGGTCTAGACACCCACTGGATGCCACCGACGAAGAAATGTGTAAGAAAGTTCGGGATCTGGTATACTCTGATAGGAGAATTCAGGCGGAGGAAATAGCGCAGGCATTAGGCATTTCACATGGTAGCGTTTCAACAATTTTACATGGTCGTTTAGGTATGCGCAAGCTAACAGCCCGTTGGGTCCCCAAACCCTTTAGCGATGAGCAAATGGCAATCAGAGCATCAGTATGCAGCGCCTTAATGAAGCGTTTTTGATAAAACAAATATTTTTCGTTTGCGTCTGGTGACTGTAAATGAGACTTGGGTTCATTATTATGAGCCAGAGAATAAAGCTCAGAGTCGTCAGTGGGTAGGGCCTGGGTCCCGAGGCCAAAGAAATTCACGACGCAACCATCTGCTGGCAAGGTGATGGCCACAATATTTTGGGACGCAAAAGGCGTTATTATGTTAAACTTTTTACCCAAGAGATGTACAATAACTGGAGTGTACTATGCAAACTTGCTAGACCAGCTGAGAACTGCCATCCGTGAAACACGTCGAGGTAAATTCTCTAAAGGTGTTGTACTGCAACATGATAACGCGAGAGTTCACACTTGCAAAATTGCAATGGATGCTGTAGAACGAAACGGGTATGAATTAATACCACATCCTGTCTATTCGCCTGACCTAGCTCCAAGCGACTTCTTCCTATTCCCAAACTTGAAAAAAGATATCCGTGGACGTCATTTCCTGTCTGACGGATAAGTCACGACAACAGTTGAGAAGTGGGTCAATGGAAAGGACCCTGACTTTTCAGTTCTGGACTGGTGGCACTTGAGTACCGTTGGTCAAAGTACATCACAATAGAGGGCAATTACATCAAAAAAAGAAGAGGTGGATCTCAACCGAAAATAAGTTAGGCTGGTTACTTATTGGCTCGCCCTCGTAGAACTAAAAATAGTTTATGTGGAACAAATTTGCCGTATGTCTCCCAAAGCTGAATTGTGTTAGATGACGTCTTATCAACGAACACTGATTTATGAAGGCAAAATATGGAGTGCTTCTTATAAGTATGGTGGCATATTTTTTGCCACCTACGTAACTTGGTCAATAGTTTTATCTCGGCAAGTCTTGATAGCTATCTAATCAAGATCACAATACTAGTATGTAAACAAACGGACACTTGTCTAGTCAAGATATATGCAACTTATCAAGGCGAATTGTGATAGTTAACACAGACTTGATAAAAGGCGTATCAAATATCTCAAATTGAAGTGTGTTGCTTTGATTGCCATCAATATAACTAATGTCAAAATAGTTCAAATGATATTCGTGAATTCTGCAACCTGTTTTTATTTTTATGTGTTTTGCATTAAGAGTTGCCGTACATGTACCTATACTGGATTCCTAAACTTCACAAAAAATCTTACAAACATAGTTAGATACATTGCTGGATCCAGTAAATGTTCTACCAAGCATCTATCTTTGCTCCTCACGAAAATATTAACAGCTGTGAAGGAGAAACCTCAAACTTACTGTGTGACTACATTTGCCAGAAGTGGTGTAAATTAAATGTGGATTCTAAAAAATTCTAAAGAGCTTTTAGTCAACTTCATATCACAAACTTTTGTCAAATCAACAACATCAAAACATACGACTTTTCAATACTTTACGCGACCATTCCTCAATATTTATGAAAAACTAGACGTTTTGACATCATAAAAATTTGCTTCAATAAAACTGGAAAAACGAAATATCCATTGGGATTCCCATGGGCACGAATTGTGCTCCTTTCTTAGCTGACCTAGTTTTATATTCTTGTAAAGCAGAATTTATTCAGTTTGAAATTAAAGGGAAGTTGTTTTTTCTACAAAAATGAAGAACAGAAATATTCATATATGTTGGAATTCCCATGGGCACGACTTGTCCTCCTTTGTAAGTTGACCTGTTTTATACTCTGATGAGGCTGAATTTATTCAAAAATTTCTACGTGAGAAGAAAAAAACCCTTGCTGTGACCTTCAATGCGACATTGAGATATATCGACGACGTTTTATCTGTTAACAATGATAAATGAATAACATGATTTGCCATTCCCATACTGGATCCTAAACTTAACAAAACTCTTACAAACATTGATATATTGCTGGATCCAGTAAATGTTCTACCAAGACCCTATTTTTGCTCCTCAAAACATTATACTCGTAGTGTTTGGTGATCAGGTCTTCCATCAGTCTGTTAGAATATTACCATGGGCACGAATTGCGCTCCTTTATGAGCTGACCTTATTTATATTTTCACGACACATAATTCATTTAAAAGCATATACATGCGATAAAATCTCTGGCTGTGGCATTTCGACATATCGACGACGTTTAATCTGTCAACAATAATCTGAACTAGATGCTGTCAAAAGACAGTAATACCCGCACACAAGTGTTTGCCTTTAAATATACTCTTCGTCCTATTGGTGTTACTGGCAAAGAAGCCACAATCGTTATTTTATAATTTACTTGATTATACATGATTAAATTAAGCATAAAATGCTCAGATAAGAGTTTAGCCGATGGGCTTCCGGGGGTATACATTACTACTTACATATTTTCATGCCGATTTCAGATGTTTTACTTTATACATTAACATGCATTAGATGGTGGCTAAGTCATTTCCTCACAACTATGTCATTTTTTGTCATATCTTTTGAAAATGGCTGAGATCTCCAATCCTAAACCATATCATCTCTCACTGCTCATGTCAGAATGCATAAACCATTGACTAATGGAAATATGAAATGATCTCCACCTTTACATCATATTACTGTTGGCACTGGCTTCAAGTTATAATAAAAACTATATTTATATATATGGCACGCTGTTTTTGGCTATAATAGCTCTAAAACTTCATTGTTATTTCGGATTTCAAACATTTCGGTTGAGCATCACTGAAGATACATTATTTGTCGAAATGCGCATCTGGTGCATCAAAATTGGTACCGTATAAGTTTTACATATACTAGTGTTATATGTATATTGTTGATCAATACATAATGAAAGTACCAATGCAACGGTACTTTCAATGCAAGGTGAAGATAACGAACAGTGATCAATCTTATAACTCCTACAAGCAATACAAAATAGATAGTTGGGCAAACACGGACCCCTGGACACACCAGAGGTGGGATCAGGTGCCTAGGAGGAGTAAGCATCCCCTGTTGACCGGTCACACCCGCCGTGAGCCCCATATCCTGATCAGGTAAACGGAGTTATCCGCAGTCAAAATCAGTGTGCCAAGAACAGCATTTGACCCAATGCGAGATTGTATTGACGAACTAGATCGTTATAACGACCATGGAATTTGCGAAATGCTGACTTCAATCGAGACTGTTGAAATCCCTGTACCATCAACTTGTTTGTCAGTAGCTTACCTCGATTTAAAAACTGACTATACCCAGAACAAGCTCTTGCATATCGAATCAGTTGAGATATATAAACACCATATGCAGGTGATAATGGAATATTGCTACATAAATGTGGGAAGTTGACGATGGAGAAGCTGAAATCATCCCGTTTGTCATACAGTTGAGTTGTTAGTTTGCCGTTAATGTCTACTTTCAATAAAATATCTAAGTATGAAGCAGAAGTGGACGACTCTGTGGTGTCCTTTATTTCGAGCTCACAGGGATATATCAAATCAACATATGAATGAAAGCTATCATTGTTAATACTTCAGTATGGATCAAAACAGCAATCGAAGTATTCTTACTTTTAAACCTGTCTTTATAATTTGGTGTTTTTCAAAACTCTATTTTCCTGAATAATTTTTTTTTAAATTTTTTAAAAGTTCCTGATACCAAATTTGTGAATTATTATTCAAGTTGTAAGGATATTTAATTATTTCTCTTCTTCAATTTGTTTGCATATTGATGTTATCTCTCTGCCCCTCCCCAAAAAGTTAAACTAAATATGACAGTAGAAGTTTCTGTTTGTTAATTTGTTTGTTTTAATTTTTTTAAAAAGTGAAAAATAGATACTGAATTGAAATATTGAAAATTTTTGTAAATCAAATTGTCTCATTTCAATATACATCCCTAATATATATAGACCATAAGTACTTAAGTTAATTCAAAATTAAAAAGATAACTTACCTAGATCTATTTGTAGAAAGGATTTCTGCTTCAAAGTCTGAAACTCAGGAGCAATAGAGATCTAATGTTTAGTGACTAGGTATTTAAAAATCCTAATGAGTAGTAGTCACTAGCATGAATAGCCAGTGAAATCATTGAGTACAGTAGTAAATACTTCACAGGAAAGTTGTATGCATGGGTGATTTTTGTTGATTTATCTAGGGGTGGGGATCAATAGTGGTGGACTTTTTAAAAATGTTTGATAAAATTATTGGGTCCAAAGTTCAGGAAAAATCTCTCAAACCATTTGAAACCTTTTATAATAATTGAAAAAAATTATATTTCAAGAACAAGAGGTATACACTTTTTCAATACTTTATGCCAGAATGATGAAGTGTTATAAAATTGTGATCTATTGCTATTCTTAACTTTTACTGCTTTTTGAGTGAAAATGAAGCATTTATATTCAAATTCATTTAAGTAAGAGGAACATTTAAATTAAACTATAACAAGAAGAACACTCATAACCATAACAGTGAATTTAATTTAATTTGCATGTACATAGAAAAGACTGCAATGGTACCGATTCTTAACTTCCCAACCTACAATGAATAAAGATGAATGATTATATAATAAATTCTCAAATGTAACAATTCATGAAATCATGTTTCATTACTCCATGATATCCTCTGCAAACAGAGTTTGGGGGTTTATATAGGAATCACCTTATCTGTCTGTACAATATCCATGCAATCTTTTCCAGGCTATTAATTTGGAGTGAAGAATCAATAGAAGCTCATACTTATTACAAAAATTGTTTATGACCTGAGGGTGTGTCATGACCTTGAAACAAGGTCATTCAAGCATGTTTAAGGTCACTGATAGAAAAACTATATAATTCTTGTACAGGCAATAACTTTATAATAGAGATTCATTGGAAGCTCATACTTCGTACAAAGATAGTTTATGACCCAAAGGTGTGCCATGAAATTGACTGGCATTTTCAAGGTCATTGGCAGAAAAAAGAACTAGATTTTTCTTTGGGCTATAAGTCTGTATCATTTGAAGCTCACACTTAGTAAATAGATTGTTTATGACCTGAGGGTGTGTCATGACTTTGAACCAAGGTCATTCCTGCAAGTTCAAGGTCACGAAGCAGAAAAGTATTTAAAAAACATTTTGTGGGCCATAACTTTGTAATGGAGAATCATTGGTAGTTCATACCTAGTATAATGATTATTTAGGACCTGAGGGTATGTCTTCAGTTTAACCCAAGGTCATTCCTACAAGTTCAAGGTCACTAGGCAGAAAAAGGGTTTTTTTTAATTGCAAGGGCTATAACTTGATTATGAAGGATCATTGGTGGTTCATACTTGGTATAAGATTGTTTATGACCTGAAGGTGTTTGATGACTTTGACCCAGATTCATTCCTGCAAGTTCAATGTCACAAGCAGAAAAAGTATTAAAAATTAATTGTTATAATTTTGTAGTGGAGAGTCATTGGAAGTTAGTACTTTGTACAAAGATTTTTTATGACCTGGGAGTGTGTTATAACCTTGACTCAAGGTCATTTTGACAAGTTCAAGGTCATTGATACCTTCCAAAAAATGATTTGGCCCATGCATAAATTGTAAGAGGAGTTCTGGGAACCAAGGTTTTTTGTACAAAAAGCATAATTTTCGACCCCCATTTGGCCCCCAGGGCAAACATAAAAATTCCAAAACCTTATTGCACATCTACAGGACACCAGCAACCAATTTCCTAAAGATTATTAGGATACTGCTTAAAACGTAAAAAGATTTCTGGGGACCTGAGTGTTCTTTTGTGCAAAAATGTCATTTTTCAACCCTCATTTGACCCCAGGGGTAAAAATAAAAATTCCAAAACCTTATTGCACATCTACAGGACACCAGCAATCATCAGTCAAAAGATTATTAGGATACTGCTTAAAATGTAAGACGAGTTCTGGGAACAAAGTTTTTTTTGGTACAAAATCGTCATTTTTCGACCCCCACTTGGCCCCAAGGGCAAAAATAAAAATCCCGAAACCCTATTGTGCATCTACAGGACACCAGCAACCATCTCCCTAGAGATTATTAGGATATTGCTTAAAATGTAAGAGGAGTTCTGGGAACCAGGGTTCTTTTGTGCAAAAAAAAGAGTAATTTTTCGACCCTCGTCTGACTCCAGGGGTGAAAATGAAGATTCCAAAACCTTATTGCACATCTACAGGACACCAGCAATCATCTTTCAAAAGATCATTAGGCTACTGTGTAAAATGTAAGAGGAGTTCTGGGAACCAGGGTTTCTTTGTACAAAATCATCATTTTTCGACCCCTATTTGATCCCTAGGGTGAAAATGAAAATTCCAAAACCTTACTGCACATCTACAGGACACCAGCAATCATTTTCCAAAAGATTATTTGGCTACTGTGTAAATTGTAAGAGGAGTTCTGGGAACCAGGGTTGTGTTAAAAAGCATCATTTTCGACCCCCATTTGGCCCCCAGGGTGAAAATGAAAATTCCGAAACCTTATTGCACATCTACAGGACCCAACCAATCATCTTCCAAAAGATGATTGGGCTACTGCGTGAAATGTAGGAGGAGTTCTGGGAACCAGGTTTTTGTTGAAAAAACGTCATTTTTGACCCCCGTTTTGCCCGCAGGGTAAAATTGAATATTCTAAAACCTGATCATATATCTACAGTACACCACCTATCATATTCCAAAAGATCAATTGGTTACCACTTAAAATAAAAGAGCAGTTTGAGGAAGAAGAAATTGTGACAGACGGACGGACGGACGGACCAGGGTAACAACAATATACCCGAACTTTCTTTAGAAAGTGCGGGTATAATAATGATTCAATTCTTTTATTCACCCGAAAACAGATTAATGGTGCACACAGTACTAAAGATATATACATATATAATATAAACAAACATTACAGTTAAATCGACAAGAATGTACTGAAAATTAAACATTCGTTTAGGTGTAGGTCAGGAAGACCAGGCAGCAGTAAAGATTTTCCAAATAAATGTTGTAGTAATTCTGATACTACCACATTGTTGACATTTGTTAGCTCATTTCAAAATTAAGGATTATCTCCCTCATGCATAGCTCTTGTCATTAGACGAATTGGACTCCACTTTTTGGCACTCTGTTTCCCCCTAAAATAGCTCTTACAAGTTTATTGTTATTTCGGATTTCAAAAATTTCGGCTTGAGCATCACTGAAGAGACATTATTTGTCGAAATGCGCATCTGGTGCATCAAAATTGGTACCGTATAAGTTTTACATTTTCTCATTATGTAGGGGATAAATATTTTTCTGTCATTTGAACAATATCTATATTGCATAAAATAATGAAATTCATCACCAATATTGCACTCACACATTCTACTTGTCACCAAGCTTCTTTCCATATTTTCCATCTACCAGTTTCTACGAAGAGACGACGATTACAAGTTTGGAAGTTAATAAACGCGATCCTTGAATTTCCAGGCAAATTCAATTGAAATTTTCGAGATTTAAGTTTACATGCACGATTGATAACACTTTCCATTGTTGTACAAACTAGTTTTATTGTATCTCTACGAAAATACTTTAGCCAGTTAAGACTATGAAATGCTTGATTTGTCCGCATATTAAATAATTTACAAGAATTAAGTAAATCTTGTATCAGTATAAATTTTATCGATGGATAAATAAATTTGTAAAAACATTTGTATACCATTTGTAAAAAAAATAAAAAATAATAATTTATTTTATTTTTGTAACCAATCTATATATGAAAGGTGAAGATAACGAACATTGATCAATCTCATTACTCCTGTAAGCAATACAAAATAAAGATTTGGAAAACACGGACCCCTGGATCTATACCAGAGGTAGGATCAGGTACCTAGCAGGAGCAAACATTCCCTGTTGACCGGACACACCGGCCGTGAGCCCCATATCTTGAAAAGGTAAATGGAGTTATCCGTAGTCAAACTCAGTGTGCCAAGAACGACCTAACAACCGGTATCAAATAAGTCAGACAGCATTTAACCCAATGATAAGTTGTATCGGAATTTATATTTAGATTGTTATAACAACCATATAATTTGCGAAATATTGACTTTTGAAACCCCTGTATCATTAACTTGTTTGTCAGTAGCCTGTATCGATTTAAAAACTGATCATACACAGAACAAGCTCTTGCGTATCGAATCATTTGAGAGATATAAACACCATAATATTCAGGTGATAATGGAATATTGCTACATAAATGTGGGAAGTTGACGATGGAGAAAGTTTCGGTTGAGCATCACTGAAGAGACATTATTTGTCGAAATGCGCATCTGGTGCATCAAAATTGGTACCGTATAAGTTTTACATTATGACCCCTGGGTCGAGGCCTCTGCTGGTGGACTGTTAGTCCCCGAGGGTCTCTACAGCCCAGTAGCTAAGTACTTCGTTACAAGCTTAAAAATACGGATGTATATTAAATTGCTGTTACAAAATTTAGAAATTCATTTCAAAATTAAGGATTATATTCTTCATGCATAGCTCTTATCCTTGGACGAATTTGGCTCCACTTTTTTGGCACGCTGTTTTTTGGCTATATTTAGCTCTAAAACTTCATAGTTATTTCGGATTTCAAACATTTCGGTTGAGCATCACTGAAGAGACATTATTTGTCGAAATGCGCATCTGGTGCATCAAAATTGGTACCGTATAAGTTTTACATTATCGCGTTTGTCGTAAAGTTGAGGTGATAGTTTTCCTTTAATATCTATTTCAATAAACTATCTAAGTTTGAAGCAGAAGTGGACGACTCGGTCTTTTATATCGAGTTCACAGCGATATATCAAATCGACATATGAATAAAAATTATTCATGGTACATAGCCATGTTTATTTCATTTTGCATAATGCAAGGTGAAGATAACGAACAGTGATCAATGACAATATCCTATAAAGAGAAACGTTCTAATGAACTTGATTTATGTGGGGATTATGGAACGAACTGTCTTCACTTGGGGTGGACCACTCCAAAGGTATATAAACTGCTTAACTGCATAATCTCGGAGAGATGGCGGTAAACAGCAGATGAAAAGCTTCGATAGAAAGAAGGAAAGCTAGAAGAAATCAGAGGTAGGGTAAAGCAGACACCAGTGGCAAGAACTCCAGGAAATTCAGGTGAGGCGCTTTGTGAAGTAAATCTGAAGAAGATTTAGACACCCAGTGCTTCACTCTCAAAAGCAACCGGGTACAGACACACGGTGAAATAAGAAAGCCCACCTCGTACTTTATTTCTATTGATTGTAAGTGATTGAAATATACCCAATTAGAGAAAAATCATTTTACCAATCATTATTAACTCAGGCAGAGTCAAAGGAAAATTACAAGATTATCCTAGAGAACCCAGGACAAAACGCGTAACACTCCTATAAGGAATAAAAAATAGAGAGTTGTGCAAACACGGACCCGTGGATATACCAAAGGTGAGATCAGGTGCCTAGGAAGAGTAAACATCCCCTGTCGACTGGTCACACCCACCGTGAGCCCCATTTCTTTATCATAAAAACGGAGTAATCCGTAGTCAACATCAGTCGGTGTGAAACACGTCAGACAGTATTTGACACAATGATAGGTTATTTGGCAAACTATATAATTATAACATCCATAGAATTTCAGAAATGCTTACTTTAAACTAGACTGTTGAAACCTCTGTAACATCAACTTGTTGTCAGTAGCCTGCCTCGATTTGAAAACTGGTCATAAGCAGAACAAACTCTTCCATTTCGAATTGATTGATCGATTGTTTCTTGCTTAACGTCTCGTTTGAGAATTTTTCACTCATATGGAGACGTCACCAAAACCGGTGAAGGGCTTCAAATGTAGGCCTATGCCCGGCGCTTACGGTCATTTAGCAGTGAGGGTTCTTTAGCGTGCCACACCTACTGTGACACGGGGCATCCGTTTTTAAAGTCATCTCCGAGGACCCGTGACATTCACACCAGATGCCGAACGTTTGGCGATGGAACTGTCACTATCTGTTTTAACGACTTAAGTATGTCACGTCTGTGATTCGAACCCCGGACTTCCGCATGCGGCGCGAACGCTCTAACCTCTCGGGCACCGCGGCGGTCCGTATCGAATGAATTGAGAGATATAAAAATCATATGCAGGTGATAATTAATGGGATATTACTACATAAACAAGGGCACCGCTAAGCGGAGCATTCCCTAGCGGCAGGAAATATCATGAACATATGCATCATATTATACTGTATAGCTATTTATTATTGATTAAAATTCAGATACCTCTAACATCATTTGGTGGTGGTGGTGGGGGGGGGGGGGCATAATTAACATGACATTTTTAATAAACCTATCAAGGTGCATATCATTTGGGGGGGGGGGGGGGGGTATGTGATTGTGCAGTTTCCCTTATTCTTCCCATTCTATATATTCATATATAGGTTTTTGTTAAATATGTATAGCTATTTATTATTGATTAAAATTCAGATACCTCTAACATCATTAGGTGGTGGGGGTGGGGGGGATAATTAATATGGCATTTTTAATAAACCTATCAAGGTGCATATTATCTGGGGGGGGGGGGGGGGGGGGGCATATACATACGTAATTGGGCGGCAGTTTCCCTTATTCCTAGCAGATACATATTTACTTACCTGAATATACCTCACAGTTGTTGTATGCAGAATGCATGAACTCAGAAAATTCCCACGGAAGCAATATTTTTTCGTTATGTAAAAAGACAATATACCGGTGTTGACAGGTCGACGAAGCTTGTGAAATATCTTTATAGCTTTCAAGAATTACGTACGCCTCAAGAATTAATTCAGAATTAATTCTGTAAACAAACACGTGTGGTAATCTGAATTAATTCTGTATTGTAATCACTTGGGGTAATCTGGTAATGAAACAGCGACGTTCATCAAATTACTCAGTTTCAGAGATAGCGCTTTTAATTCCTACAGACTGTCTTTGCGCACGCCACGTGCACTAGGCCTAATATGACAATGCACAAATACTAACTTACCTGCAGCAGACGTAAGCTGTCTCGTTTTCTTTAAACTGGTTCCCTGTTAATTAGTGCAACCGAAGCGACCAGAATCGTAACTTGACAGGGTATCAGTTTGAATTAACCGGAAGTGAGTATTGTCAACTCGTACATAAAATTTCACGGTTTTTAGGTAGTAAAGACGCGATATTTTAAGAAATATTTCACCGATTAACTTGAAAATGAATAGGGTTCATCTTTTTACAATGCCACATATGTATGCGAAAGCTGAGAATCGTTAGTGCAAAGGTTCTCTTTAAATCTTGCCCACAAGCTGTAATGGACACACAAACACACACACGGACACACGCACAGTAGTGATGCTATATCCCCTCCGCAACTAGTTGCGTGAGGGGATGATAAGGTAAGTTGACGATAGAGAAAGTGAAATAATCCCGTTTATCATAAAGTTGAGTTGCTAGTTCGCTGTTAATATCTATTTTCAATAAGATATCGTACACAGAATTCGCGTATCGAATCAGTTGAAAAACATAAACACCGTAACCGCCGCGGTTGTCTAGAGGTAAAACGTTTGCCCCGCATGCGGAAGGTAGGGGTTCGATTGATTGATTTATCTTGTTTAACGTCTCACTCGAGAATTTTTCACTCGTATGGAGACATCGTCAAGACCGATGAAGGGCCTCACATTTAGGCCTTTGCTCGGCGCTTACGGTCATTGAGCAGTGAGGGTTCTTTAGCGTGCCATACCTACTGTGACACGGGACATCCGTTTTTAAGGTCATCTCCGAGGACCCGTGACATTCACATCTAATGTCTAGCATTTGGCGATGGAACTGTCACTACCTGTTTTAACGGCGTAGGTCTGTTGCGACCAGGATTCGAACCCTTCCATATGCGGGGCGAAAGCTCTAACTTCTAAACCACCGCGGCGGTTTCGCGGCAGACCTAAGTCGCTAAAACAGGTAGTGATAGTTCCATCCCCAAATGCTCGGAATCAGTTGTGAATGTAACTGATGACCTGCCCCGTGTCACCGTAATTATCACACCTCAGACAAAATTGTTGAAATCCAATTGGTCAGATCTTGGTCACATGACGCCGTGAAAAAAAACCGTATCATGCGAAAAAATCCGTATTGAGCGAGTAATTTATTGTCGGGTTCGACTTGCAGAAGTGACAAAATTGGCGAAGCGATAAGTTGTATGATATAGACCCTCACATATACAGTTAGAGGTCTTCGACGTGATAAATTCGTTACACAGTTAGTTAGTGACCTGATACGGAAAAATACATGGAGTAAAAAGAAAACCCGCATCGGGCTCGGCTTCTTTGCTGAGCTCGATACGGGTTTTCTTTTCACACCATGTATTTTTCCGTATCAGGTCACTAACTATATGTAAGTGTGTAACTAATAGTGTGGTACGATAAAGAGCCATCACTGCTCAATGACCATAAGCGCCGAGCATAGACCTGGATTTGAAACCCTTCATCAGTAATGGTGACATCTCGATATGAGTGAACAATTCTCGAGAGGAACGTTAAACAATATACAATCAATCAACATAAACACCGTTTGCACGTGATTAAGGAATATTGCTACAAAGTATGGGAAGTTAACGATAGAGAAACTGAAGTCGGGATATCCCGTTTGTCATAAATTTGACGTAAGAATAGGGATAGCTAGATGCAAGGTAAAGATAACGAACAGTCATCAATCTCATAACTCCTATAAGCAATACAAAATAGATAGTTGGGCAAACACGGACCCCTGGACACACCAGAGGTGGGATCAGGTGCCTAGGAGGAGTAAGTATCCCCTGTTGACTGGTCCTGATCAGGTAAACGGAGTTATCCGCAGTCAAAATCAGTGTGTCAAGAATGGTCTAACAATCGGTATGAAACACGTCAGACAGGTTAAAATAACGCCTTGAGACCTTTATCTTGATCAGGTAAAGAAGTTGTCTGTTATCAAAATCAGTGTGCCAAGACTGATAACAGCCATATTATGATATGCACTTTTATTTTTAAAAACATCAACTAGAAAATATATAACACCAACAACAAAAAACCCACTGCAACAGAGAAAATACACGAGCTAGGCAGATATGTTCAGCCTCGCTGTACCCCACTCTCTCCTGCTATATATATGTCAGTTTCCCCGATTCAACATTTTTGGTTTGAATTCAAACCAGTTTGCCAAAATATTCATCAACGGATCACTCAGCCAGGTGGGTAGGTAGAGGTAAACAAACGGGAGAGACTTGGCCAGAAATCCGCTGTAGTATCTGGAGTGTGGTCTTGGTGAGAGCAGCGCATCTTCAATGTTCTGACATATATCTGAAAATTCTGCACTAAGGAATCTGTCTCGATCTAAATCAAACACACAATCACAGAAATTAACACTGGAAAGCTAAACAATGACATCCACTTAATCCCAATATTATTTCACACTGTTTTATTCCTATTGTCCTTACTTTTCTGCTTAAATTTGATGTAAAAACACTCCTGTCCGTAGTCGTCCTTGACTGCTTGAGAAGCCTGGCTCCACCACCTGTCTCCAGTAGCTATCATGTCATAAGACATTATTCCTGCATGGAAAATAAAACATAACTTCAATAAACACCATTGTACTGAATTGATAGTTCTGTAGGGACACGCATGTCGATGCGTAAGGACACGTACGAGGTAGATGTTGGGTTAGATCTGTAGTTATTCTACGGCGAACTTTGAACTTTGAACTTCTGAATCAAATCACGATCTTTGATTACCAAAGTACCGCACACAATTATTCAAGATTTCTTTGCAATACTCGAGTGTGAACTTATGGAACAACCTACCACAACCCATACTTTCTCAATTTTAACATCTTTTTAAAATAATGTACAGAATAACACTACTAACTGTCATACCGCTATTTATGCATGCTTTTTCTTCCGGTTTGTAATGTCTATAAATTCATATCAATTTATGTCATTTAATTACAATCTGAAATATTAGATTTTGTGATTGCTTGCTACTGATATCATATTAAAATAAGTGCTATAGAGTGTATTTTGTTTCATACCCTTCTGTTCATGTTTTTGAGACTTTGTTTTTAAATGATTATTTATATATATTTATATGTATCAACTGGAGGGTCCTGGGAAAGAATAGTGCATGCATTAACCACGTCATCCTCTTGAAATAAAATATCAATATTATCATTATTCATTGCTCTACATGAAATTCATACGATCGTCACACTTCTTTGCACATATATGTATGCTGTTGTTTTGTTTTCCATTTGAGATTTTTGTTTACTGGTACATGCATAAGGACATCACCAGCTGTAGGTGAAGTGTCACGAATGTCGACCTATGTTTGGCGGTCAGGGCTGTTACAGTGAGATTTTTTTAATTATGCAAACGCCTGCGGTGACACGAGATCTCCGTTTTTTTTATGGGAAGAAGACTGGGTACAAAGACAAGGTCACAGAAGACATTCATACCTGTACTTAATAACTGTTTCCCTAATCAGCAAAGAAAGACAAGGTCACAGAAGACATTCAGCTATGTACTTAATAACTGTTTCCCTGTTCAGCAAACAAACGTACGGATTAAAGATAACGTAAACCCGGAATACTGTGCAAGTGTTGGAGTCTAACTTTTCGTTCATTTACAGAACGACCAATTCGAATAAACAAACATCACCACGCTTCCTTCCTTTTTGATGTAACGAATTCAATGTGAAATATCAAACATCTAATTTATACAACCTCTGTCACGTGCGGTCTCCCAATTTACCTGTCTTATAACCACTAGGTATGATTGTGGCTACTTTGATTCCCCATATCTTAAATTCATAGCGCCATACTTCAGACATAGTTACCAGTGCTGACTTGGAGGCACAGTAAACTCCCATCAGAGGAACAGGAGCCAGACCTGTAAAGATCCTTTGAAATCATTGGATGCTTAACAAATAAATCCTGATAGAGGTATTACTTTAACACACGATTAGAAAATCTACAAGTAGTCACTAAATATTACAAAACTTGTGCACATACAGTGTTCTTTCTGAAGATTGAAAAATTGATGGATACAATGGCTGATGCTTGGTACGTACCTGCATTGCTGGCAACATTGACGAGCCGGCCATGACTTCGCCGGAGTAGTGGAAGGAACGATTTACAAACATGAACAGGACCCATGTAGTTCACAGCCATTATTTTCTGCATGTCTGCCTCTGTCATCATCTCCACATTACCAATGTAACAAATTCCAGCATTATTAACGATTCCCCACAGCTGAATTCCTGTGGTTAAGAAAAAAGACACAATAATTAATTTCTGCAGACTGTGTCAAAGCAGGCATTGGGAGGTTAATGAACCCTCAATGTAGGCTACGGTCCTGAGTGCCAAGCAAAGGTCTAAATTTGTGGTACTTCAATTACAGCCGATGACGCCTCAGTATGAATAAAAAATTCACGAAGGAAGTTAAAACGAAGAAAATATAAGAAGTCAGTGTCCGAGATAATGAGGAGACTCGACTGTATACACAATAGAGTGTAAAACAAGTTATCGGTTGTTGTTTTTCTCAATAGAACGACAGAAAATATATCCTACCTCTTCTACACATAACACATGAGGCAACACTGAAAGCATCGTCGATTCGACGGCTATCCAAGAAGAATATACATACTAAACAGAATGGAAGAACTTGTACCTTTCATCGTCAGCTCCTGCTGAACAAGCTGTAGAGCGGACTCCACCTGTGACATCTTGCTGACATCTAGCTGTATGGTCTTTAGTTTTGCGGAACAAGAAATGGTTAGGTCTCTGCTTCCATCACCTCGGACATCAAGACAACCAGCAAACACATAAAAACCTGTTTTGTCCAGTTGCTTTGCCAAAACATGCCCTATACCTCGATCACATCCTTTTAATGAAAAGAATAGAAATTCATAATTTATTTGGAGTTCAAAACTCTATAATCAATTTTAAGATATGTACATTAGAATTGTTTCATTCTTTTGGTGTTATTACTCTACTATTAGCAAATCTAAGACATTTTAATACTACAGTTCATTTTATACTCAACAATTTAATAAACGAGTACTCTGCACATTGGTTGACACAAAGTTAGAGCTACTTGATAAAGAATTTCAAAGATTATGAATGAAATGAATGGTTCTGATTGTTAGGCTAATGATGTTTCGTAATTATGGTTTGGTAGTAGGAATGAAGTACAACTGTCTTCATTTCTTTTTTAATTTACCAGCAAATTTCCTGTCGTTTGTTGTAATATACCAAGGATGCATTCATTGCTGAAACTTATTGTGAAAACATTGAATGCTAAAATTTCTACAATCGTTTATGAAATATTTGCCTTGACATTTTGCAGTGAAATAAGAAGTTCCAATAATTATGTCTGTATTTTGCTGATGTCCGTCGAAGGTCAAGTTGGCAATGATGGTATGTGATAAACTGCCCTTACGAAAAAATACGTCACTGATATGTTTAAATGATATGTCAAAGCTTTTGATTTAAATTTTTTAATAACAACCCATTATCTACTTAATGTTGTCAGCAAATGTTGTAAGGTCGGGGTGAAATAGTGTTGGTGTACAAGTGCTGGTAACATACTCTACTTTTTGGCCTAATTGTTGAATAGATAAAACGGTATGCTTGCCTGATATAAATGTACATACAGTGGAAAGCACTTGCTAACCTCGTTCCCCGTTAAATTTGTAAACAATGTTCCAAACGAATTGTAGGTTGAAAAACGTGGATATCTTTAGTTGATTTATCGGTTTATATTGGGTCGTGATAGAGAAGTCATTGGGTACTCTTTTTATTGAGGACAAGAACTCGCACAAACACTAAAATATATTAACTATAAAGTTTGTTCTTAATGTCTATTTGATTATCTTCTTTTGCAAAAACTACTCAGGTTGCGATTTTATTATTTCTATCTAAGAGCAATAAAATTCCTAATTACTGAACTTTTATAGAAATAATGCAGTTTTGAAATTAGATATTCGCTGCTACTTTATCTGTACTCGTATATGTCTTGTCATTTGAAGATTATATAAGCATCGCTTTCATTATGAGCAATCTCTCTTGACTGCGAAACCATTCTTATACATTGCAATAAGGGCTTTACGTACCATTCATTTAATCAGAAATAATTAACGGATTGGGAGGCGGATCTTAGAGTAAGTAAACACGTCATGTCATGAAATCGTGTGTTGAGAAAGGCCAGTTTTAAATGGTGACGATACTCATACATTAGTAATCTATAGTACAGTTGACTGAGAACATTTAACATTCTGATACGTTCATTTATTTTGTCCACCCGACCCCCAGCAGTCTGTCCGTCTAGTACATTGCATATAGTGCCAAGAACTCATACATATACAACAAACATATTTGCAGTATCATTGAACAAAGATTGAAATATTAGTAAAAGAAAACACTAGTATGTTTAAAGAATGAAAAAAGTAATCAATCTCTTAATCCTATAAAGAATACATAATTGAGTGTACGGCAAACACGGACCCCTGGAGACACCAGAGGTGGAACCAGGTGCCTAGGAGGAGTATGCATTCCCTGTTACACCTGCTGTGAGCCCTACGTTTTGATCAGATAAATTGAGTAGTCCGTAATTAGGTTCAATATGTTTAAAACTGCCTAACAAATGGTTTGAATCACGTCAGACAATATTCTATCTAATGACAGGTTATATTTGCAAATCAGATCATTATAACGATCATATAATTTTCGAAATGTTGACGAGAAATCTAGAGTTACTATCTGCGGCGATAGTTATATGATATATATCGAGTGAATGAAATACACGTTATATTTAATTCACCCTTAACTCATACATAAAACATAAAATATTCATATTCCCACTGAGTAAAATTGAAAGTAAAGTAGTCTCCGTGAAGAATTACTAGAGTGTCGCTTAAGTTACAGCTGGCGCCCTCTGCTGATCAGCAAACTTCATCTAATTATATCATGCACTGCATTTGCTCTTCCTTCCATATGTTGACCTCATGAAGTGGGGAGAGCAGTGATTTTGACAAGAGATTCTATAGGTCGGAGGTCACGGACAAATCAATGTCTTGCTGTAAGATCTTTGGAAGATTTTTGTCTAAAGCATTTTTCTTTCCCTGGAGCCCAATCCCTTCCATATTTTGCTGATACATTAACAAACGGCACATAATTCAATAAATTATACTTGACATTTTAACTGAAAGTACATTCTAAAATCAAGCTAATGTGCATAGAATCCTTTTCCACTCCATTATCGCCCTTGAGTAAATGAAATACTGAATGTTTAAAGGTCAAGGTAGCTGTAGACGTATACAAAATCCTTGTGCGGATACTTATATCTACATTTACATGGTAGACAACCCAAGACATATTGTTCAGCAGTCTTCTGAGGTGACTGCACTGTTAAATAGATCAGCAAATTTATAATCTAAATCACTACAAGCATTAACTGATAAATCGGAAGATCATTGGTGGATGTCAATTTCAACAATTTCAACAAATCTCCTCAATCTTTGATAATAGCCCATTAATCTGTACACTTCATAGAGCACTGGGATTTCGTATCTATCAGCAGAAAATACAAACTAACAATCGAAAAGGTAAGAAAATAATAATGGCTTTCCTCATACTGCATTTATATTTCTGATTCTTTTTCTATATTTGTTTGTTTTATATTTTGTTTGTTTCCAAACAGACGAATATGAATGCCCCTGTCAATGTGCTTATCTTCGGATTTATATTTCTAAACAAAACAAATCTCAACTGCCACTTCTGTATATAGGTATTGTTTAGAATAGTTTTACCTGTGATTAGAATGGCTTTATCTTTGATTGGAAGTCTCTTGCGTGGAGTTTTAATAACAGTAACGCTTAGTCCAACTAAGGTAATGAAAACTTGCCAAGGTGGAGTAATTTCAAAAGTGGTGAATAGTACTGCGAGGCACGATAGGGTAAAAACATGCAAAATGACACATTTGCGAGCGGTTTGCGGATCCAGAAAATATTGTTTGATGACGTAGAAAATGTATATAGCAATGCAGGCAATGTTGACAAAAAAATCCAAATATCTGTTGTAATCCACTTCCGTTTGCCAGAATAGTGAGGTCCGTACACTAGTTCTTAACATTTGTTGCCAGGTCAAGTTGTCCATTGTCTGTACATACGATCTTGTTAGGCTTCAATCTACACAGCTTCTAGATGGGAAAAGATATTTCACAAATGTACCTAACCATATGTTTTATATTTCAGATCTTGGAGATGAAGAAGGTATATTCATACAATATCATATAAATCCTATGTATACTAATACATGCGTACATACATTCCTGAGAACTATCACACTATCTATATTTTCTACAAACTGTTTGAATACATCCGTTATGATAGGTTACATACATGTAGAAGTATTGATGGCAATTCAATGATTGCATGATATCCCGTTGTATTATACTTCATTTTTTATACCTTCAAATGACGTGTTAAAGCAATGAAAACGTTAGCAAGTACGAAGAGAAATGACACAATATCAGTTACTTTCTAAGAAAATAGTGCAGCACTCCATACAATTATATTCCTTTAGTAAGATATGATATTACATGTTCTATAAACATAAATAATTTAATTAGCGGTAGTTAGATTAGCCATGTGTGCTTACCTGGCCACAGGTAACTCAGTCTGCAGGTGAGATTAGATGTCGACCTCATATATATAATCATCAATACTAGGGGCCTCTCATTTCCCGATAAGCCCTGTTGTCGGAGTGCAGTATCAAAAAGGGCAGTCATAGCCATATGTCCACACCGATACAAAGTATAGCTTAGCTGTGGAGAAATTCTGGCATTTGCAATGGACATTTGATCAAAACCCGTTTGTATGATATGCACCGAGTGAACTTCAATAAAACTAATTTGAATTGACGATTAGACCTACAATGTATCAATTTTCTTTGTGATTTCTAAGTGTAATGTTTTTAAGTTTCATATTTATTTAGAGTTGTGTGTAACTCAGTTTAGAGCAACAGTCATATGCATTTATTGGCATAATATTCTGTAGTGGGTTTTTTTTCAAGACAATCTGATACATGTATATGCAGTAATCCAAATAGTGATTTTGAAAACAACTTATACACCATGTGTTTCGTTTTGTGCGTATACTATTTATAAAGCAGATTTTTAATGTAATGTATGATTTGTTTTCCCAATATGTAAAACTTATACGGTACCAATTTTGATGCACCAGATGCGCATTTCGACAAATAATGTCTCTTCAGTGATGCTCAACCGAAATGTTTGAAATCCGAAATAACTATGAAGTTTTAGAGCTAAATATAGCCAAAAACAGCGTGCCAAAAAGTGGAGCCAAATTCGTCCAAGGATAAGAGCTATGCATGAGGGAGATAATCCTTAATTTTGAAATGAATATCTCTCACACATGCAATATTCTGTAAGATTTTTTTTTTCTTAACAACTATCAAACCTAAAGTGTCACATAATGTTTTGTTTATCAGTTACTTGATCATATACAAATGTTCCGTAGTGGGTTTCCTTCTTAGTAACTCACATACGTCACGAATTTTGTAAGTTGTTTTCTTAGAAATTCACACATACTAAGTGTTATGTCGTGTTTTCAAGCAAAAAAACAAAAACAAAACAAGGGAAAATAACAAATAGATAGTTAGCAATCTAAAAAAATCCTTCAAAGATAAGGGTAAGGCAAGACAGACCCATGGTCACACCAATTGTGAGTTCAAGTGCTTAGGAGGAGTAAGCATCCCCTGTTGACCGATTACATCCGCCGTGAGCCCTATATCTTGATTAGGTAAACACCACGTCATGAAGGTGATAATGGAATATCGCTGCATAAATATGGGAAGTTGATAATGCAGAAAATGAAGTCAACCCGTATATCATAAAGCTGTGTTGTTGGTTTGCCGTTACGTCCTATGTTCGATAAAATATCCAAATATGAGGCAGATATGAAAGACTCTGTGGTGTCCTTTATTTCGAGTTCACAGGATACTAGTATATTGAATCGACATCGGAATGAAAAATGAGTTAATAGATAAAACGTCGTCGATACATGTATATTTAAATGTTGAGCCATGGTAAAAGTTTTTCTTCTCATGGAGAAGCCTTTTTAAAGATTAATAAATCCAGGAAGCGCTCTGTGATGGGTTTTGTTCTTAACATTCATACACACGTGTTCTGTGATTTTTTTCCTAAGTAAATCTCGCACAGGGAGTAGGTTGGAATGGGTTTTTTTTCTTGACAAGTCGCACAAATGGAGTGTTCTGCAATGTGTTTTTAGGAACTCTCACACACCTAGTGTTGTGTAATGCGTTTTTAGGAACTCTCACACACCTAGTGTTGTGTAATGCGTTTTTAGGAACTCTCACACACCTAGTGTTGTGTAATGCGTTTTTAGGAACTCTCACACACCTAGTGTTGTGTAATGCGTTTTTAGGAACTCTCACACACCTAGTGTTGTGTAATGCGTTTTTAGGAACTCTCACACACCTAGTGTTGTGTAATGTGTTTTTAGGAACTCTCACACACCTAGTGTTGTGTAATGTGTTTTTAGGAACTCTCACACACCTAGTGTTGTGTAATGCGTTTTATTCCTCTTACCCACCCTAACATAAAGTGCTTTGTAACTTTTTTTGTGATTAACTTGCACATCGATTTTTATAATGGTGTTTTCTAAGTAACTCGCACACATGAAGTGGTTAGGCTTTTTCTTAGTAACTCTCACACGCAACGAGGTCTGTAATATTTACCCTTAGTAATTCACACACATGGAGAGTACCGTTGTGAGTTTTCAGTAGCGCACGCATATGAAGAGTTCCATAATTGTAAGACCAAGTGAGTCACTCAGATGAGATATTGCTATTTGTCTGCGTCTAAAAATTTGCTGAGGTTTTCTTTCAGGGTTTAGTGCTCTACCAAATAAAAAATACTTAGCTATCGATCTTAATTATAGTGTTTTATTTTAATAGATGTACAAATGTAAGATCTTCTGTTATACTGTCATTTAATTTCATTTAATTGCGCTTTATTGTTGCTTTTCTATTCTTACCCCTGCAAAGCACTTTAGAGTAATTTGTTTTACATAAGGCGCTATATATGATCGTTATCATTATTATTATCATATTATGTTCAGGTTTTCTTTCAGGGTTTAGTATGATATTCTGGTTTTCTATCAGTGTTTAGCGTGATGTTCAGACTTTCTATCAGTGTTTAGTGTGTTTTCTATTTCATCTTTGTCTGATCTAGAATATTGTTCTGTTTCTTCGAACGGCTGCTTTTCCAAACTTCATACGAAATTTCTTAAATTCTCGCTTTTCGCCTCAGATTAAAATCCATGAGTGCGACCTGATATTGACTCTCTATTTTTACGTCATATAGCGGGATGTGTGGACGTTCTCCTACAGGCATTATATCGTAGTGGAATTCTTTGGACGTTCTCCTACAGGCATTATATCGTAGTGAAATTCCTTGAAAGTGTCTTCTACAAACGGTTTTCTATGTAGCGTTGTTTCTAAAAGCGTCTCGTTGCATTCGAAGCTACACCTACATTCAGGTTTCCATATAGCATTGTTTTAAACCGACTCCAACATACAGTGTTCTACATTTTTTAATAGCAGGATCCATACATAGTATTCTATGCTGTGTTTCTTCTTTATTAAATCATCTACAAACTAATATATCAAAATAACCCTTGCGTGCAATGTGTTCTATGTATGGTGTTTTAAACAAGTAATGCATGCAGTGTTATGTGGGGATTGTTTGTCGAACGTTTTGGCCGATGGTCGAGCTTAAAATTGAATTCCTTGACCTCTGTATCACACAAATATTAGACCTTGACCTTTCGCTTGAACTTATACGTAATGCATTTGTCTTAAAGATATAAAATGTTACGACTAGCATAAAGGAATATACCTGCTTTCGGTTTATGCATATTCTATGATCCCAAAACGAAGGTCTGTAAAGCTATCCCCAATAAACCCACTGCAGCTTCTAATCAGCGTGGCAAACATAACAGGAGGTATTGAGCATTTGATTAGTGCATAACACCTTGCATAAAATGGCAGATGGAATTAATGCGAGGATTCTCAAGATATTACGTCAGAAGAGGAACGATATTGCTAGGATATTACGTCCAGATTTTAACCATTTCCTGGACCCCTGTAGACCTTGTCGTAAAATCAGACGTAATATCCGGAATATCGGGGATACAAGTCGAAGAAAAAGATATCAGACCCTCCAGCAGTATGGAATTTGTCAGGTCCTTCAGTAATGTCGGAATCTTTGTTTGTCTAAGACTCCAGTGGACTGAGACACAGTAAACAGTTATCATTCCTGGAGATGATCATGGTCATTGCCGACTCGTCTTATGTCAACATTTGTAGTGGAATACGCTGTGGTATTGATTGGATCCATTCAGTCAGTTCTAAGGGTCTTGCAGTACATAACAGACGTATTTATATTATTTGTTTCAAAAATGTTTCTGATAGCTCTTTGTAATAGTTATATAGAGACTTATGAAACCTGTATAGGGCTTATCAGCTTCCCAATTAAATTCGCGGAACATGGCACTTGTGTGACCTTTTCATTTAAAATTTTAGACTTCAAATGGTTGCTTTCCGTCTTTGATTCTGAAATTTCCAACACATTGAAATCCATTTTGTTTAAAGTTTGTAAGGATTGTAGATAACCTGTATTTGTTTATCTAAATATTTAAAGATGATAATTATACTTTCATGCACTGTCTGCAGGTATACACTTATACTTGCTTCACAGGCAAATATTGCTTTCATAAAATTCCTTTTTGCCAGTTTTCTCGAGATAGTTCCCCGAGTTTCTAGAAGAGATTTTGGACTAGCAAAACTCGTGTTGGATCTCTGTCCACAAATTCAAAATCTTCATGAACACTCAAATGATATACGTGCACTTATTTCTTGTGTAACGTTTCTTCTTTACTATGTCAAAGGCTATATAATCAACGTCTATCATTTCATATTAAAAGAATGAAACAAACTTAGATAATGCAGCAAAATATATCTATCCAGCCATACAGCAGTAATTAAAGAACTGACTGACATTGGAAATACTTGCATCCTTTCGTTTGAAACATTCCTCTAGAACATTGCTCTTTCGACACTTTCTCCAATATCACAGGGTAGTGATAAAAAGATTAGTTCTACAATGGCTTTGTGAATTGTTAAAAATCAAATCGTAGAAAGGTATTGTACAGATGAAGTGTAACTTTAGAAGCCAAGTATTACTTTTCAAAATAAACTTGGCACTAACACGATAGGAACATTTACTCAAAGTTTGGTGAGTCAAGCGGCCTTATTAATACTGTTTCCTGTTTCCCTTACTCAAGAAAGCACGACCTTGAGAAATGATGGGCGGTTTCCGCTCACTATGGAGAACATGTGTCACAGATGTGATTATTGTAGCCTAATTAGTACTCTTTTTCACTCTCACAAGGTACTGATAATAACTAGGCAGACAAAAGACAGGCTTAAAGCCAGACCTACATCATGTCATGATACAGGCTTAAAGGCTTAAAGACAAATCTATATCATGCCATGATACAAGCTTAAAGGCTTAAAGACAAAACTACATCATGCCATGATACAAGCTTAAAGGCTTAAAGACAAACCTACATCATGTCATGATACAAGCTTAAAGGCTTAAAGACAAACCTACATCATGTCATGATACAAGCTTAAAGGCTTAAAGACAAACCTACATCATGTCATGATACAAGCTTAAAGGCTTAAAGACAAACCTACATCATGTCATGATACAGGCTTAAAGACAAACCTACGTCATGCCATGATACAAGCTTAAAGGCTTAAAGACAAACCTACATCATACCATGATACAAGCTTAAAGGCTTAAAGACAAATCTACATTATGTCATTAAACAAGCTTAAAGGCTTAAAGACAAACCTACATCATGTCATGATACAAGCTTAAAGGCTTAAAGACAAAACTACATCATGTCATGATACAAGCTTAAAGGCTTAAAGACAAAGCTACATCATGTCATGATACAAGCTTAAAGGCTTAAAGACAAAACTACATCATGTCATGATACAGGCTTAAAGGCTTAAAGACAAAACTACATCATGTCATGACACAACAACCAAGCCTTGCTACCACTGCTTCTATCTTGTTTTGAGCCCACAAAATTACTCATAAGTGTATTGATGTGCATGCATGTCCATCAGTTATATCGTTTAAAGCATTCAAAGTACTAATTTGTACATGTCTTCGCTTCTCTATCTGGCGAATTATTTAAATCGCCGGAAACAAATAACCATGGTTGATGATCTTGATCTTTTAAGTACAATATGTTGACTGACAGACAGACAAATGCACTACACCCTCTCGAAATACAGCTTGTCAATAACGGGCATATAAAAAGTGACAGTTCAAATACATGTATAAGGACTTTGTACTTCAGTACATGAAATGGAAAATACATCTCCTTGGTCATATTATGCTTCTTTTAACGATTTTATTGACAATTTTGTAATCCCTCGGATGTTGCTAAAGTAAGTTGTTTCACCGTGTTCGTTTTAATAATGAATTTTATGAAATTATGTTTGAATTATCACGTTTAGAAATCCCCATGTCGAGAAACTCTTGACAATGCAGTGCACGGAGCAATATGATCTTTTTAATGACTATATTCTGGTCGGTAATTTTGCAAGGTTTACAAATCTCTGTTATGACATTACAAAGACGTAGATACACAAAATTTAAAAACAAATAAATGTAAACACTTTCGCAAATTCATATGTATAGTAACAATTCAGAGAGCACATTGAGACATTTTATCTGCCCTTTTTTATGACAAAGGCATACACTGCCATTTGGTTTTATTTCATATCATAATGATAACAGTAAATACTATTTTAATTTGAAGGCCTTTCGTCTAACTTATGTCAAACTATCATTTTACATTCATTATCTTTTCATAACATTTAGTGGGTAGACCATAGCATACAACCGTTCAGTCACAATTGGTGGCAATCTGAAGTCGGTGTGTTTGATTAAGAATGCGCCTATCAAAGTCAGATTGATTTCTGTTATGTGTTCTAACCCAGTTTCCATCCGTATGCAGTATGTCAATATCATGAAAGGTGAAGATAATGAACAGTGATCAATTTCATAACTCTTATGGTGTACATGAAATCGTTTGTCTTTCCTGCTTAACCGGAAACAAATTCTGTCAATCAGCCCAACTTTACTGCTAGATTTTGTACTTAATGTTAAATCGTATTTAACAATGTTCAACGTTTCCGGAAATGCTATAAGACACAGTTGCGACTTGAAATCTAACATTGCCTCTGCTGCTGATGTAAATATGCATTTTATGCTATACGATAGAATATATATCTAACAATATGTACCCGAGATCCCCCCCCCCCCATAAAAAATATCTTATTTCATTTTTCTAATGTGTCATTCAAAAACGATTAATCCTCAAAGATTGATATACAAACTGTGACAGTATAGGTTAGTGTGCAGATAAGGAAGTACCAACGTTAAGGCCTAAGATTAAATGATGTCTAGTCAAAATACTTGAAAATACATGCTGAAACAGTTTGTATCAATGCATTCTTTTAAAAATGTTGTACAACCAAATATAAAAAAAAAAAAGAATCCTAATCAAAGAATAATTGATATTACAGAGAAGTGATTAATCAATAATGATGATTACAGATGCAAAGTTCCGTCATTTTCCTGGGATCGTTTCATATACCGGTAAACATCAACAGTAGAGGTTGGCAAAGTTTTACTTATACCGGTAAACATCAAAAGTAGAGGTTGGCAAAGTTTTACTTATACCGGTAAACATCAACAGTAGAGGTTGGCAGAGTTTTACTTATACCGGTAAACATCATCAGTAGAGATTGGCAAAGTTTACTTATACCGGTAAACATCAGCAGTAGAGGTTGGCTGAGTTTTACTTATACCGGTAAACATCAACAGTAGAGGTTGGCAAAGTTTTACTTATACCGGTAAACATCAACAGTAGAGGTTGGCTGAGTTTTACTTATACCGGTAAACATCAACAGTAGAGGTTGGCAAAGTTTTACTTATACCGGTAAACATCAACAGTAGAGGTTGGCAAAGTTTTACTTATACCGGTAAACATCAACAGTAGAGGTTGGCAAAGTTTTACTTATACCGATAAACATCAACAGTAGAGGTTGGCAAAGTTTTACTTATACCGGTAAACATCAACAGTAGAGGTTGGCAAAGTTTTACTTATACCAATAAACATCAACAGTAGAGGTTGGCAAAGTTTTACTTATACCGATAAACATCAACAGTAGAGGTTGGCAAAGTTTTACTTATACCGATAAACAGCAACAGTAGAGATTGGCAAAGTTTTACTTTCTGATAAAATTCCTGTCATTTTCTAGATGAGCTGAAATTTCATATCAAACATTCAAAGATGGTTTTGTACAAGTGTAAGAAAACAAGATATGTGTGAATCCCTTCTCCAAATAGTGTAGTTAGTAAACAATAGTTTATTCAGTGATCATTCATGTTTACAAATAATTTATGAAAAATAAGAAACAAAGCAAAGCGCTCTCGCCATTCTGCAAGTGAGAGGTGGTTAAAATGTTCAAGTACAATAGCAAGAGATACACTGTATGCACATCGCTTATTGAAATACATGTAGCTTAAAGATACATGTAGTAATTATACTCTCCTACACGGTTTGCAGTTATACAATTAGTTTCTTAATACGGTGTATATTATTTTTATACCATTCCTTTTTTGTCAGTTTTCACGAGACAGTTCCCCAAGTTTCCAGGAGAGAGTTTCCATGAGGCGGGCTGCTGTCAGACGGGTTGATGTTGATGGGGTTTTGGCAGTCTCGTTTGAAGTCAGCAATTCGCAAATTCTATGGTCGTTGTGATGATCTAGTTTACCAACGCGGCCTCTCAGTGGGTCAAATGCTGTCTGATATGTTTCATACCGATTGTTGGACCGTTCTTGGCACACTGATTTTGACTACGTATTACTCCGTTTGCATGATCAAAACATATGGCTCTCGGCGGGTGTGATCGGTCGACAGGGGATGCTTACTCCTACGCACCTGATCCCACCTCCGGTGTGTCCAAGGGTCCGTGTTTGCACAACCCTTTATTTTGTATAGAAGTTAAGGGATTGATCACCTCGTTATGCCCACCTTTCATTCTGTACTAGCAAAATCAGTATTGGATTTCTGTCCACAATTTCATAATCTTCATGATCACTTAAATGATATGCGTCCATTCTTATGTTTTATGTGTTTGTATTTGACTTCCCATCAATAAGATTTTATCATTTCAACTTAAAAACATGAAACACCACAGTTAGCTCATGCTGCAAAAGATGTCTATCCAGTCATTTAGCGAAGAAAGGGCTGACATGTAAAATAAACGTTCCTTTGTTTAAAAATGCCTCTGACGGTGTTCTAATGACATTTTCCCCAATATCGAGGGAGGGTAGTCATGAAATGTTAGATCTAAGATAGCTTTGAGAATTGTTAAATAGCATTGTAGAAAGATTTCGTACTAATGAGTAATGTATATACATATGTACGAGTGCGTGAAACTAACACGATAGTAACATATACACCATTTAATGATCCAATGATCCAAGCTTGTTAGTACTGTTTTCTTTTTTAATTAATGGTGTCATGACCTTGAAAAATAATGTACGGTTTCCGCTCACTATGGAAAACATGTGTTTCAGGTTTGATTATTGTAACCTAATTAGTACTCTTTTTATCCCTCTCACAAGGAACTGATAATGACTAGGCGGCAGACAAAAGGCATGTATATAACTACATAATACAACCCATCTATGGGTGGGGTCAATGTCTGTACCAATGTTGATTATCCAAGCCTTATTACCAGTTTCCATCTTGTGTTAAGTCTACATACTATTCATATAAGTTTATTGATGTGCATGTATGTTCATCTGATATGTCGTCATAGCAATTCAAAGTAATTTGTTTCCGCATTTCTAACAACGACTGGCAGGCAAATGTACTGCACCGTACTAGTCAACAACCTGTCTATGTCCAGCACATAAAAAAGTTAGAAAAGATGAAGACAACGAGCAGTGATCAATCTCATGAATAAGGAATACAAAATAGAGAGTTGGGCAAACACGGACCCCTGGGCATACCAGAGGTGGGATCAGGTGCCTGGGAGGAGTAAACATCCCATGTCGACCGGTCACATCCTCCGTAAGCGCTATGTTTTGACAGGTAAATGGAGTAATCCGTAGTCAAAATTATTGTGCCAAAAACGGCCTTACAATCGCTATGAAACAAGTCAGACAGCAATTGACTCAATGATATGTTGTATTTGCAAATTAGATCATTATATCGACCACAGAATTTGCGAAATGCTGATATTAAACGAGACTGTTGAAACCCCTGTAACAACAACTTGTTTGTCAGTAGTGTGCTTCGATTTAAAAAGTGATCATACGCAGAACAAGCTCTTGCGTATCGAATCAGTTGAGAGATAAAAACACCATATGCAGGTGATAATGGAATATTGCTACATCAATATGGGAAGATGACGATGGAGTTGAAATCACCCCGTTTGTCATAAAGTTGAGTTGTTAGTTTGCCGTTAATATATATCCATTTTCAATAAAATATCTAAGTACAAAGCACACATGGGCGACTCTTTGGTGGTTTTCTTTTATCTCGAGTTCTCGGGGATATATCGAATCGACATATGAATGAAAATGATTATTGTTAATAGATAAAGCGTCGTCGATATATCTAAATGTCGAGTTGAAGGTCACAGCAAGATACTTTTTCTTCTCATGTAGAAGCTTTTGAATAAACTCTACGTCATGAGAGGTGCAGATAACGAACAGTGATCAATCTCATAACTTCTATGAGCAATACAAAATAGAGAGTTGGGCAAACACGGACCCCTGGATATACCAGAGGTGGAATCAGGTGCCTAGTAGGAGTAAACATCCCCTGTCGACTGGTCACACCCGCCGTAAATCCTATATCTTGATCAAGTAATATAAAAACAGGTCAGCTAACAAAGGAACACAATTCGTGCCCATGGGAATTCCAACAGATTGTAGGAAGTCCTGATCAACAAAGACTGTGAAGATATTGTAAATGAGGAACTCCAGCATATTTTTATTACAACTTCGGAGTACTTGTGCATGGAATCAGAGTGGTGTTTAACAAAGTATTTTTTTTTTTTGGATTCTTCAAAGATACATTGCTGGATATGAATGTTTCCTTTTTTCCATTTTTCTTGAAGAAGTAAGTGTAAATGATGTCAAAAAGTATACCGTAGTCTTTAATTTATCTTGAGAAATGGTCTTGTAACATGTTGAAGAGTCATACGGTTTGATGTTGTTGATTTAAGAAAAATTTTGCGATTTCAAATTCACTAAAAGTCTTTTAGAATTTTTTAGAATCCACATTTGATTTACACCACGTCTGGTATATGTTGTGGTATAGTACGTTTGAAGTTTCTCCTTCACAGCTGTTTATATTTTTGTGAGGAGCAAAGATAGTGGCTTGGTAGAACATTTACTCGATCCAACAATGTATCTTTCTCTATAAGGGTTTTTGTAAAGTTTAGGAATCCAGTATGGGTACGGTAACTCATATCCATCTATCCCATTGATTGGGATTTCAAATGTGTCTAAAACTGAAGCATGGTTTTGAAGAATTTCATCTTTTGAATAGGTAGTTGGAGTATAAGTACGATTACCAAACGTGAAATTAATACCAAGTTCGTTTAAAATATAATTGTAATAATGAGGCTTACAAACAAAGACAATGTTTTTGTCAGCTGGAACCAAAACAAATTCCTCATGTAACCTATCTACACTGTACCTCTTTCATCATTTTTGGTTTACTAAACACGGAAAGATAATTGGTACATACTTTTGTTTTGATGTGTCTAATACAGGATTTAAATATTCCTCTTATACTTTTAATCCATTCTGACAATGTATCGAGTTCTTTCTATTCATATTTAGCCAATCGTCTGACATAATCTTTGTCAGAATTCATAACAGAGATGAAGTTCTTCCCCAATTGAAAGGCCGAGGTTCGCTAAATTTTGGATCTTTTAAAATAAGCGATTTCAGGTCCTCATTTCCAACTCTATCAACATCACCAGTAATGACATGTCCAGCTGGACTATGGTTAAAGGAAGACGAAGAACACGTAGGTGGATTAAGTATAAGATGGTCTATATCTAGGCACTGCAAAGTTTCTTTGTAATTAATAAGTAAAAGGTTGGGATGCAATTGTAGAATTGTATTTGTAGGAAATAGAGGGTGTAGACTTGACCTATCTAATCTTAATTTGAAATGGTGAGTTAACCTATTCTGGTTTGAAAGTAAAACTATTTGTGTTCAACTTATTTGACACTAAAACCACATGCCTGTTGATTTTCAACATAGGCTCGTTCCGAATAAATAATATTGTCATAATTGATTCCCATTTCACCTGGAATGAAAAGCTCGTCGGACTAATCATAGGCGTAGCTTGGGTTCGAATATTACCGAGGCTGGGGGGCTGAGCCCCCCCAGAAGCTATCGACAATTTAACAACGTAAAAGGTGTTGTTTTTTTTACCGAGGCAGCTGCCTCGGTTGCCTCAATGGAAGCTACGTCACTGCTAATAGGACGTGTTTTAATTATACACAGAATAAACACATTGAATAGGAAGCCAGAAACAACGAGAAAACTACATGTTCTGACTATTATATACAAATGTACGGAGATAGCCGAGCGACTACCAGAAATCGACAATGTGTTATTTCAAAATCTGACGAAATACTCAGCCACCATGATGAAATACAGTGACATTGGCTATTACCGCCAACGCTATATGCCGTAATCTTTGGATATTATCGTAGGAATAAAACAAAAACAAGATATATAATTCATGCAAATTATGTAATCTAATTTGAAAAATAATCAAGTTTATTAAATTTCAATTTAATTATGTATTCTTCGAGTCGGATAGTTACGGCGGCATAGAAAGGTAAAAAAAATATATATCATTCGTTCGGACGAATTACCAATTTGTTCGGACGAATTAGTTATTTGTTGGGGGCGAATAACGAATTACTAATTTGTCCGAACAATTTGCTATTTCGTCCGACGAATAATATTTTTTTTATTTGGCCTCTCTACGCCGCCGTAGATAGTGAACGCCCCATTTCGAAATATTCATGATCACGTGACGTTGCACGCGGAATTTCGAAAGTCAACAACTACATGGCGATGTGAGAGCGTGGACGGCCTACAGGCTGTTGGTGGGACACATTCAGACGGAAACAGGGTAGAGAGAACCACTTTGAACAATGGAGGGGGAGGGGTTTCATGTTTAATATGAAATCGCCATTTAGTACGACTACATACTGTAAACGAAATTTACATTACCCATTATATGTTTCCGTGGCCAAGTGCATGGTTAGAGCATCACACACAAAATCATACGGCCTCTCACCTCTGGTCGGTGCGGGATCGAATCCCGCTCGCGCCGGCAAGTGCGAAAGTTTCCCAGTACATTGTATCTGGGTTCTCTCTTCCACCAATAAAAGCTGGGCTCCACCAGATAACTGAAAAATTGTTGAGTGTGGCGGAAAACAGCAAACAGTCAATCAATCGCGCACTTGCGCACATCTAACATAAACGTCACTCCTTGATGAATGTGCATTAGAAAACCACCGTTTTCTCCTTACATTGAGTAATTCGTTTAATGCACGTATATTTGTCGAAATTGTGAAATCGTAATCTATTATTTTTCATAGTTTGTCATACTGACAAAATTTTGGTCTGGTTTCTAACAAAGTATTGTTTGATACGGCACATATGTTTGAAAGTGTTAATGCATTCTTAAAATAATACGTTAACCGTATTGCTTATTATATGATGCCTTTGTAAATACAATAATAAAATTTTATTGAATATTCAATTATAAAAAAAAAACCATTGTGCAAAACAAAGTTCAGACTAACCCTATAGGACGTAACAATATCGAATATATAACGTTCACATTTTTAAGGTCCCATATTGTTAAATCTTCAAAAAATCCCTTTCTTTTTTTTTTTTTAAAAAAACCACCTTTATATCATACCTTTGTACTTGACCTTTGTATTTGGGAGACGGCCAACATAGGCTCTGCCAGTTGCCCAATCCTGTTGAGCTTCTCAATAAAATATGTTTAAATTAAGGTCCCATAGAAACGGTATATCCAAAATTTGTGTATGTACTTGATATGTTAGATATTATGAGCAGATAAATGCAGTGACACTGCGCATTCCCATACTAGATGACTTAATTATTAGTAAGATGGTGTATTAGGAGAAAGGTGTTGGAAACGAGTACATTTTGGAGTAGAACTATACAAAGTCTGCAACACGATTCCAGGTAAGATAAGAATAGTGACTTTACCATTAATAAAGCTTATACACAGTTTTGAATACGTGAATTTACTCGACATTTTGTTTACGATCGCGATGTACTCTCTAATATATCTGATAACCCATTATATTAATCTACAAATGAGTACATGTACTTAATGAACTTGACCAAGGTCAGACAGATATATGGCTTGACGATAAGCTTGTTTTAGAAAAGATAAAATATTACCTTTGGTATGCAAATAGTATAGATCAATGTATCCTGTGACCACTTTTATATATAATTAATTTCATAATTTCAAATGTTAATGCAATTTACAATTTGTTTCAGTATCAATCATTTTATTTTCTGCATGGCCATATAAAACATATTGTATACTTATCACCAAGGCAACTGAAGCTCAGCTCCAGCATCACTTTCCGAATTTCCAACTCCGGAAAATATGGTTTCTAAATACATGTAGGTCTATACAATGGATCAATAATCCAAAAGATGGTCAATAGATATCAATGCTTATTTACCTTAATTTCTCATGTGCATGTCATTAAACAGATTTCAGCAATTTGAGAAGGTTTACTGACTAACATTAAAATTTTCTGTCATGATCTATAATAACATGGATGCACGCCCTCATGGCCTCATGCTGCTTCATGACATTTTGAGAGAAAATAAAGACAACCCTCCCCGTCATAATCAAATTTTTAATTACTTTAAAAGAAGCATCGTACTTATTAATTCTCAACTTAGAATTTTTTTTCGTCAGATAAGAAGTTTTGTAAAACTTGCGCCTGAGCGCTAAGCATGGGTCTAAATTTGTAGTCCTTTTCGTCTCAGTATGAGTGAAAAATTTTCACCATATGACTCTATATGATATTATATACATATATTGATCACCTGAGCAATTATTGATAATATATAACACAACTAGTTCTAATTGTAACGGGGACCGTTACATATGTTCCCCAAACCTCCCCCAATTAAAAAGTGATGTCCTTATGAATCTATAGCAAAAAATCATTTTATTTTAGCCTTTACTTACATGCAGTACGTTCAATATGGCCATTTCAGTACCAAGAAATGAAAGAAAGCATTGCACGTGCATACACGCAAACGCGTGTATGATTCCGAATTTTTGTTGATGTCGTTCAACAGGCATTTGTATCATATACCCACGGTATGAATTTCATAACGTGTTCCACCAAATATAAGGAAGTTATAGCGATTTTAAAATCGTCCAATCAGAATTCAGCACACGTGCATGCACGTGCTGAGCAGTAATTCTAACCACAGCAATTTGTAAGGAGTACCAAGACACATCTAAACTCCTAATATCAATAAAATTTGATGAAAAACAAAAACGTTATCATCCTTTAAAAATTGAACATTTGAAAAACGTTGCACGCGCATGCGCGTGTGCGTTGGCATTTTTTATTACACCAGTATATAGATACACATATTGTCTACGTATGCTGTGAATATCCTCTCATTCGCTTCATAAATAAGATAGTTACAAACGTTTTAGTATCATCCAATCAAAGTGAAGCGCACGTGCATGCGCGTGCAAATTGGTAATTTTGACCATGCAAATCAGTAAAGGGTCTCAATATCTATCTATGATATGAATATCAAGGCATTTCAATGAACAACAAAAAAGTTAGACTGATTCCAAAGCTAGTGTACAAATTTTGTAATGCACGTACACGCGCATGCGTGCGCGTGCAGACAAAATAACTATTATTTTTCATATCTACAAATGATGTACTATCATCCTATTTAGGTGTCATATCGATCCCTTTAATATTCTGATTTTCCATTTTTTGTACCAAAATTGCAGTGCGCGTGCGCACGTGTGCAAGCACGTGCAGACAAAATGACTATCCCTATGCACATCTACAAACGCTATACTATCATCCTGGATAGTTTCATATTGATCCCTTTTGTAGTTTCTGAGAACACTACCGGACAAAAAAGTACCGGAGAAAAAGAATAATAACTAGACACTCATTACTAGTAATGAGTAGGTCTTCCGTTAGACCACTTCCGGTAAAGAACTTTCTGTTCCTACAAAAACCATTTAAATATATCAGAAAATGTGTCTTAACAATGAATGAGAAATGTATTATCGAATTTTTTTCTCCTTTCTCGTAACTTCCGGTGACGACCGGAAGTACTATTCAGATGCGTTTTCCTATAAATGACAGCAACTCTTTACTGTCTATATTCCCTGAAAATTTCACGTCTCTATCTGAAAGAGTTCTCAAAAAAAGAAGTAAACCTAAGAAAGAAAAAGTAGTAGGTTACTACCGACCGGAAGTCAATTTTGAAAAACAAAATTATCAAAACTTTGGAAGTTTATACTTTTATTAAGACATGTGAAAATCATATGAAAGACTTCAAATATAAGCGAGATTTATGGGGACAAAGAGACGAAAATTAAAAAGGTATTTTATCAAGAAACCGGAAGTAGTCGTTTTGACTACCGACAGAGTCAATATTCTTTTGACACTTTGAAAGAGACTTAATAAACTAGTATAGGTTTCAATTTAAAGGAAAAAGTTTGAAATTTGCGATTCTTTCCATCACTTCCGGTGACGACAGGAAGTGACGGTCGACATGTTCAACCCACTACTGCACGCCTACAAACGGAGATTGATCATCCCTGAATGTTTGATGAACCTATATTTTACTTTTTCCAAGAAAAATGCTGGACAAAATTCCTTTTGAGAAACAAAAAATCGGCCATATTTTCCGACCGGAAGTGAATTTTGTAAAAACAAAAAGAATTATAGCAAGGTCATTTCATAAGACATTATTCCTGAAAATTTCAGCCATCTCTGAGAAATCACTCGAAGAAATCGGAAAATCGACAATTATTCAAATACTTCCGGTATAGACCGGAAGTGACGGACAAAAAAATTGAATGTATGTGTACAATGGACTAATGTTAGTTGATCAACTCTACAAGTTTCAAGCGTCTATCTATATTCATTATTGAGAAACTGAAAAAACAAGGTTTGAATGTCCACCCTATATCTCACGACCAGAAGTGAATTTTTTCAAAAATATTGAAATTTACTCTAGACATTTATAGTGTCTATAACATATGTAAAATTCAAATCCTTAACTTGTTTTATGACCGAGATTTATGGCACTTAAAAATGAGAGAATGAATAGTCTTTCTTTGATATAACCGGAAGTTGGAGTTTCAACTTCCGGTGGGGTCAACATTTTTTTGAGAATTAGAACCAGAGCTAGTAAACCGATATAGGTTTCAGTTTGAAAGAAAAAAGTTTGAAATATATGATTCATTTAATCACTTCCGGTGACGACCGGAAGTGACGGCCGACATTCTTAACCCCCTACTGCACGCCTACAAAGTGAGATCTATTAACTCTGAAAATTTGGTGACTCTATCTTTTACCGTTTCTGAGAAAAACGCTGGACAACGAAAACAGCTAATAAGCCGTATTTGCCGACCGGAAGTAAATTTTACAAAAATATTTGACTTTACTCTAGACATTTATAGTGACTATTATATATTTAAAACTCAAGTCATTAACTAGTTTCATGACCGAGATTTATGGCACTGAAAAATGAGAGAATGAATAGGCTTTCTTTGATAAAACCGGAAGTTGAAGATTCAACTTCCGGTGGGGTCAACATTTTTTTGAGAATTAGAAGGAGATATAGTAAACCGAATTAGGTTTCAATTTGAAAGAAAAAAGTTTGAAATTCATGTTTCCTTTAATCACTTCCGGTGACGACCGGAAGTGACGGCCGACATTCTTAACCCCCTACTGCACGCCTACAAAGTGAGATCTATTAACTCTGAAAATTTGGTGACTCTATCTTTTACCGTTTCTGAGAAAAACGCTGGACAAAATATCTTGTAAAAAGACGAAAATTGGACATATCTTGCGACCGGAAGTGAATTTTGAAAAAATGAAAAAAATGCCTCGAGGTACCATCGTTGTCTATAACCTGTGAAAGTTTCAGGAAAATCCATCCAACGGTTTAGGAGACGAAAGGGAAAAAAATAATAATAATAATAATAATAATAAACAGTAGAATCACTAGAAGGTCTTCCGTTGGAAACGGAAGACCTTAACTAGACACTCATTACTAGTAATGAGTAGGTCTTCCGTTAGACCACTTCTGGTAAAGAGCTTTCTATTCCTACGAAAACCATTTAAATGTATCAGAAAATGTGCCTTAAGAATGAATGAGAAATGTATTATCGAATTTTTTACTCATTTCTCGTAACGTCCGGTGACGACCGGAAGTACTATTCAGATGCGTTGTCCTATAAATAACAGCGACTCTTTACTGTCTATATTCCCTGAAAATTGCACGTCTCTATCTGAAAGAGTTCTCAACAAAAAGAAGTAGACTAAAGAAAGAAAAAGTAGTAGGTTACTACCGACCGGAAGTCAATTTTGAAAAACAAAATTATCAAAACTTTAGAAGTTGATACTTTTATTAAGACATGTGAAAATCATATGAAAGACTTCAAATATAAGCGAGATTTATGGGGACAAAGAGACGAAAAGTAAAAAGGTATTTTATCAAGAAACCGGAAGTAGTCGTTTTGACTACCGACAGAGTCAATATTCTTTTGACACTTTGAAAGAGACTTAATAAAGTAGTATAGCTTTCAATTAAAAAGAAAAAGTTTGAAATGTGCGATTCTTTCCATCACTTCCGGTGACGACAGGAAGTGACGGTCGACCCCCTACTGCACGCTTAGAAACAGAGATTGATCATCCCTGAATATTTGATGAACCTATATTTTACCTTTTCCAAGAAAAATGCTGGACAAAATTCCTTTTTTAGAAACAGAAAATCGGCCATATTTTCCGACCGGAAGTGAATTTTGTAAAAACAAAAATAATTATAGCAAGGTCATTTCATAAGATATTATTCCTGAAATTTTCAAGAAAATATATCCAGCCATCTCTGAGAAATCACTCGAAGAAATTGAAAAATCAACATTTTTCAAATACTTCCGGTGTAGACCGGAAGTGACGGACGAAAATATTGAATGTATGTGTACAATGGACTAATGTTAGTTGATCAACTCTACAAGTTTCAAGCGTCTATCTATATTCATTATTGAGAAACTGAAAAAACAAGGTTTGAATATGTCCACCCCATATCTCACGACCGGAAGTGAATTTTACAAAAATATTTAAATGTACTTTAGACATTTATAGTGTCTATAACATATGTAAAATTCAAATCCTTAACTTGTTTTATGACCGAGATTTATGGCACTTAAAAATGAGAGAATGAATAGTCTTTCTTTGATATAACCGGAAGTTGGAGATTCAACTTCCGGTGGGGTCAACATTTTTTAAGAATTAGAACGAGACCTAGTAAACCGATATAGGTTTCAATTTGAAAGAAAAATGTTTGAAATTTATGATTCATTAGTCACTTCCGGTGACGACCGGAAGTGACGGCCGACATTCTTAACCCCCTACTGCACGCCTACAAAGTGAGATCTATTAACTCTGAAAATTTGGTGACTCTATCTTTTACCGTTTCTGAGAAAAACGCTGGACAACGAAAACAGCTAATAAGCCGTATTTGCCGACCGAAAGTAAATTTTACAAAAATATTTGACTTTACTCTAGACATTTATAGTGACTATAATATATGTAAAACTCAACTCATTAACTAGTTTCATGACCGAGATTTATGGCACTGAAAAATGAGAGAATGAATAGGCTTTCTTTGATATAACCGGAAGTTGGAGATTCAACTTCCGGTGGGGTCAACATTTTTTGAGAATTAGAACGAGATATAGTAAACCGAAATAGGTTTCAATTTGAAAGAAAAAAGTTTGAAATTCATGTTTCCTTTAATCACTTCCGGTGACGACCGGAAGTGACGGCCGACATTCTTAACCCCCTACTGCACGCCTACAAAGTGAGATCTATTAACTCTGAAAATTTGGTGACTCTATCTTTTACCGTTTCTGAGAAAAACGCTGGACAAGATGTCTTGTAAAAAGACGGAAATTGGACATATCTGGCGACCGGAAGTGAATTTTGAAAAAATGAAAAAAATGCCTCGAGGTACCATCCTTCTCTATAATCTGTGAAAGTTTCAGGAAAATCCATCCAACGGTCTCGGAGACGAAAGGGGAAAAAAATAATAATAATAAACAGTAGAATCACTATAAGGTCTTCCGTTGGTAACGGAAGACCTTAACTAGAAACTCACTACTAGTAATGAGTAGGTCTTCCGTTAGATCACTTCCGGTAAAGAGCTTTCTGTTCCTACGAAAACCATTTAAATATATCAGAAAATGTGCCTTAACAATGAATGAGAAATGTATTATCGAATTTTTTACTCATTTCTCGTAACTTCCGGTGATGACCGGAAGTACTTTTATGATGCGTTTTCCTATAAATGACAACGACTCTTTACTGTCTATATTCCCTGAAAATTTCACGTCTCTATCTGAAAGAGTTCTCAACAAAAAGAAGTAAACCTAAGAAAGAAAAAGTAGTAGGTTACTACCGACCGGAAGTCAATTTTGAAAAACAAAATGATCCAAACTCTAGAAGTTGATACTTTTATTATGACATGTGAAAATCATATGAAAGACTTCAAATATACGCGAGATTTATGGTGACAAAGAGATGAAAAGTAAAAAGGTATTTTATCAAGAAACCGGAAGTAGTTGTTTTGACTACCAACGGAGTCAATATTCTTTTGACACTTTCAAAGAGACCTAATAAACTAATATAGGTTTCAATTTACAAGAAAAAGTTTGAAATTTGCGATTCTTTCCATCACTTCCGGTGACGACAGGAAGTGACGGTCGACATGTTCAACCCTCTACTGCACGACTGCAAACGGAGATTTATAATTCCTGAATAATTGATGAACCTATATTTTACCTTTTCCAAGAAAAATGCTGGACAAAATTCCTTTTGAGAAACAGAAAATCGGCCATATTTTCCGACCAGAAGTGAATTTTGTAAAAACAAAGATAGTTATAGGAAGGTCCTTTCATAAAACATTATTCCTGAAAATTTCAAGAAAATCTATCCACCATCTCTGAGAAATCACTCGAAGAAATTGGAAAATCAACATTTTTCAAATACTTCCGGTGTAGACCGGAAGTGACGGACGAAAATATTGAATGTATGTGTACAATGGACTAATGTTAGTTGATCAACTCTACAAGTTTCAAGCGTCTATCTATATTCATTATTGAGAAACTGAAAAAACAAGGTTTGAATATGTCCACCCCATATCTCACGACCGGAAGTGAATTTTACAAAAATATTTAAATTTACACTAGACATTTATAATGTCTATAACATATGTAAAATTCAAATCCTTAACTTGTTTTATGACCGAGATTTATGGCACTGAAAAATGAGAGAATGAATAGTTTTTCTTTCATATAACCGGAAGTTGGAGATTCAACTTCCGGTGGGGTCAATAGTTTTTGAGAATTAGAACGAGACCTATTAATACGATATAGGTTTCAATTTGAAAGAAAAAAGTTTGAAATTTATGATTTATTAATCACTTCCGGTGACGACCGGAAGTGACGGCCGACATTCTTACCCCCCTACTGCACCCCTACAAAGTGAGATCTATTAACTCTGAAATTTTGGTGACTCTATCTTTTACCATTTCTGAGTAAAACGATTGACAACGAAAACAGCTCATAAGCCGTATTTGCCGACCGGAAGTGAATTTTACAAAAATATTTGACTTTACTCTAGACATTTATAGTGACTATAATATATGTAAAACTCAACTCATTAACTAGTTTCATGACCGAGATTTATGGCACTGAAAAATGAGAGAATGAATAGTCTTTCTTTGATATAACCGGAAGTTGGAGATTCAACTTCCGGTGGGGTCAACATTTTTTGAGAATTAGAACGAGATATAGTAAACCAAAGTAGGTTTCAATTTGAAAGAAAAAGTTTGAAATTGATGATTTATTTGATCACTTCCGGTGACGACCGGAAGTGACGGCGACAAAAAATATTACGTGCATGCACCATAGAGAAAATAGATCTATCATCCCTGAAAGTTTCATTCGATTATCTTTAGTGGTTTTCAAGTTTACCCCCAGACAAAGTTTCTTTCAAAAACCGGAAAATCGGACGTATCTGACGAACGGAAGTGAATTTTGAAAAAATGAAAAAAATGCCTCGAGGTACCATCGTTCCCTATAAGCTGTGAAAGTTTCAGGAAAATCCATCCAACGGTCTCGGAGACGAAAGGGAAAAAAAATAATTATAATAACTAGACACGATCTCGTTGCGAGCAACGAGTAGGTCTTCCGTCCGATTTCTTGATGCACTCGGAGTTAAAAAAAAAAAAAAAAAAAAAGACAAATGAGTCCCAATTTAGTTTCCGACTTTAAGACACTTTAGATATAATCAATTTTTCATATCATAAGCTTCTGAAGCAAAGTTGCGGTGAAATTCGTTTGAAATTCGACTCTCCAGGCGAGCCATAAGGCCCGCGGGCCTATTTCTTGATGTCATTTGTTAGCCCTCTATAGACTCAACAACTTTAGTTCTATATGTCTTTACAAAATATTTACCTGTAAAAAGTTATTGAGATCGACCGATATCGACAAAAAATCGACTCTACAGGCGAGCCATTAGGACCATAGGCCTATTTCTTGATATCAATCGATAGATCTCGATAAACTGAACAACTTTTGTTCAATATGTCCTTACAAAATATTTACCAGTTACAAGTTTTTGAAATCGACTGATATCGACAAAAATCGACTCTACAGGCGAGCCATGAGGCCCACAGACCCATTTTTTGATATTGATCGATAGGTTATGACACATTGAACAACTTTTGTTCAATAATGCTTTTCAAAAAATATGTCGGTTTAAAGATATGAGGCGTCAAATATTTACGATTTTGGCCCTTAAAATCTCTAATTACGTAACATATGACCTACTTTTTGATTTGATAAGATCAAGCTCGTTGAGATGAACATTTCCGCTTCTACAACTTATTATAAAATATTAATAGTTTCTGAGATATTCTGAAAAACATTTGGACCCTTCTCAACCCCTAATTTAAAGGGCCAGCCCGTTTTGCTTGATATCGTAAGAAAGGCCTTGTCATTTTAAACATTTTTTGCTCAACAAGTATTTAGAAATTCTTTACCGTTCTCGAGTTATCTCTACAAGAAATATTTAGGGGCCAAACTGTAGCTCCCTAACGGGGCCACATAGGGAAAAAACGAAATGTACATATTGTTTAGATTATCATTCTGAACAACTTTTGTTCAATAATGCTTTTCAAAATAGTTGTCGTTTTCAAGATATGAGGCGTCAATTATTTATGATTTTGGCCCTTAAAATCCCTTATTACGTAACATATGACCTACTTTTTGATTTGATAAGAACAAGCTCGTTTAGATGAACATTTCCGCTTCAATGACTTATTACAAAATATTAATAGTTTCTGAGATATTCTCATAAACCTTTGGACCCTTCTGGGCCCCTAATTTAAAGGGTCAGCCCCTTTTGCTTGATATCGTAAGAAAGGTCATGACATTTCAAACATTTTTTGTTCAACAAGTATTTAGAAATTCTTTACCGTTCTCGAGTTATTTCTAGAAGTAATTTTTAGGGGCCAAAGTGTAGCTCCCTAACGGGGCCACATAGGGTAAAAACGAAATATGCATATTGTTCAGATCATCATTCTGAACAACTTTTGTTCTTTATTGCTTTTCAAAATATTTGTCGTTTTCGAGATACAAGGGGTAAAAAATTTATGGTTTTGGCCCTTAAAATCCCTTCTTACGTAACATATGACCTAAATTTTTATATGAATAGATTTGGATTGTTGAGATAAACATTTTTTGTTCTTTGACTTATACCAAAATATTAACGATTTTTGAGATATTTGATGTAGACTTTGAGCCCTTCTAGATCCCTAATTGAAGGGGCTAGCCCCTAAATCTTGATATTTTCGAAAAGATCTCGTAAATGTGCACAACTTTTGTTCTACATGTCTTAACAAAATATTTGCAAGAAAAAAGATATTGGAGATCAAAGGTCAAAAATCGCCGAAATCGGGAAAAAATTTTGGCATCCATTTTTTCAGGTCCAGGCGAGCGTTCAGGCAAATCGCCTCCGGTAAAATCGAATTCCCCACAAATCTTCTAAAATGTTTACTCTATCTTGTGTAGAAATTTCAAGACTCTAGCTTCAAAACTAACGGAGGAGATGTGTGGACAACAAGGCCCTTCAAAAAGTCACTAAAAGAGAGATAACTCCTGACCGGAAGTGACGTCAAGCACGAAATTTTGCAAGCAAAGTCTCGTCACCAAAAGACATCTTTCCTGAAAATTTCGTGAAAATCGATCGAGAAATGGCTGAGAAAAACGCGTGTACTACCAAGGAAAATAATAATAATAATAATAATGAAGAAGAAGAACGCGAACAATAATAGTAAGGTCTTCCGCAGGAGACGGAAGACCTTAATAAGAAGAAAATAATAATAAGAAGAAACGGAGCAAAAACAATATGTCTCCGACACTTTGTGTTCGGAGACATAAATAATAATAATAAGAAACGGAGCAAAAACAATATGTCTCCGACACTTTGTGTTCGGAGACATAATAATAAGAAACGGAGCAAAAACAATATGTCTCCGACACTTTGTGTTCGGAGACATAATAAACAGTAGAATCACTAGAAGGTCTTCCGTTGGAAACGGAAGACCTTAACTAGATGCGATCTCGTTGCAAGCAACGAGTGGGTCTTCCGTCCAATTTTAGATGCGATGAGATAAGAATTTGACTGAGATTTTCGTTCATAAATAATGATACAAATATATTGTCTAGACGTACAATTTAGTTTCGGTAGTGTTTTACAAATATTGATCATTTAAGTGTTATAAATTAAAGACTCTCTGCCCCTCTCGGCCACTAATTAAGGGGGTCAGCCTTTTTTCGAGAAAAAGGTTAATAATGTTATTTACTGCGATACAGATTCGACTGATCAGGCGAGTCATGTCGCCCGGGGGCCTAAATTTGATATCATTCTAGATATATCTCGCAAACCTGAACAAATTTTCTTCTACATGTCCTAAGGAAATTTTCTTGAGAAAAAAGTTATTTATTGCGACATTTATCATACTGTTAAGGTGAGTCATAAGGACCGTGGGCTTTTTTCTGGATATCGTTTGAAAGATCTTGCAAAACTGAACAACATTTGTTCTACATGTCTTATCATAAGAATCTCGAGAAATAAGTTAATAATTGTGACACTAATCAAACTGTTCAAGCGAGTCATGAGGCCCGTTCGCTTTTTTCATGATGTTGTTCGAAAGATCTTGCAAAACTGAACAACTTTTGTTCTAGATGTCTTATTAAAAGTTTCTTGACAAAAATGTTATAGCTTGCAACAATAACACAACTGTTCAGGTGAGCCATGGGTCCTGCAGGCCTATTTATTAACATTGTTAGTTAACGCTTCCGAAACTGAACAACAATTGTTCTACATGTCTTATCAAAAGTTTCTCGAGAAAAAAGTTATTGATTGTGACACTAATCAAACTGTTCAGGCAAGCCATGAGGCCCGTTCGCCTTTTTCATGATGTTGTTCGAAAGATCTTGCAAAACTGAACTTCTGTTCTAGATGTCTTATTAAAAGTTTCTTGACAAAAATGTTATAGATTGCAACAATAACCCAACTGTTCAGGTGAGCCATGAGACCTGCAGGCCTATTTATTAACATCGTTAGTTAACCCTTGCGAAACTGAACAACTTTTGTTCTACATGTCTTGTAAAAAGTTTCTCGAGAAAAAAGTTATTAATATTAATTGTGGTACAAATTCCACTGTTCAGGCGAGCCATGACGCCCTGAGGCCTATTTTTTGATATCATTAGATAGATCTTGCAAAACTGAACAACTTTTATTCTACATGTCTTATCAAAAGTTTCGTGAGAAAAAAGTTAATCATTGTAACAGAAATTCAATGGTTCAGGCGAGCCATGAGGCCTATGGGCCGATTTTTTGATATGACACGAAAGATCTCAATAAACTGTACAACTTTGGTTATATATGTCTAAGCAAAATATTTACCAGTAAAAAGTTATGATTTAAAACGTGGAAGAAAATGGGACACTTTTTAAAACTCCATTTTCTACCCCTACCGAGCTTCCATACTAGGCACTTCCGGAAATTTTTAAAACCCATGTGCACAACTACAACATGTCGTCTAACATCACTGAAAATTTCAGCACTCTAGCTTTTATCGTTTTTGAGATTTTGTCCGGACAAAATGGTCATCTGAAAATCGATAAAAGGGGGATAACTTCCAACCGGAAGTAAATTTTCAAAAATCCAAGAAAAGATATCAACTTCAGATAGCAATGCATCAACCCTAACAATTTGAAGTAAATCGATCAAGCAATCTCTGAGAAATCCTCTGCACAAAATCGGTAAGGAAAAAAAAAAAAGAATAAAAATAATAAGAAAAGTGAAAAATCAACAATAGAATAATAGAAGGTTCTTCCGCTGAAGACGGAAGACCCTAATAATAAGAATAATAAGAAACGGAGCAAAAACAATTTGTCTCCGAACAATATGTCTCCGACACTTTGTGTTCGGAGACATAATAAGAAACGGAGCAAAAACAATATGTCTCCGACACTTTGTGTTCGGAGACATAATAATAAACAGTAGAATCACTATAAGGTCTTCCGTTGGTAACGGAAGACCTTAATAATAAGAAGAAGAAACAGAGTAAAAACAATTTGTTCCCAAACTTTGTTTGGGGAACATAATTAAATCGTGTCCGTTTACGTTTACGGGATTGCTTCCAATCGTAACTACTCGGCCATTTCCGCAATCTTCGGAAATAGCCGAGTGGTTACGATTTTTAATGAAAGGTGAAGGTCACCAATAACGTGTAATAGGCAGGACCCAGTTCGGCCAATCGAATTTCGAAGTAAAGGAGGCTTGGTCTGTTTTTTCTTGTCCCATATTTTGGACACCAATATCTTGTTGCACGGACGTCTGAATAAAATAAGGTAAGGGACAAACAAGACAATGGAATTCGTGACTAGGCAGTTCTAGTCAGGACCTACGTCTACAACGAATTTTGACTAAAAATTGAACTCGGCCTCGGGCCTATTTACTTCATACTTACATACCCCAAATAGAGAGTAGAACTTAACGTGTACTCATTACTCGGGTTATTATTATAACACAGGCCCTGGTAGTATAACGTGTCGGACTTATAATTTTATTTTATTTATTTTAGTGCCTATGTCTATGACACCGATCAGAAGGGAAACAAAATACATGTTTTATATACATCTGAAATAAAATCAATAAATATGATGAATAGAAGAAAAAATGCTCTATTCATGTAAATATATTCATATATAAGGCCCTAGATAGAGGTTTGGTTTTTTTCTTCTATGCATATAAATTTATTGAATTAAAATTTGATTGCTACTTTAGGCCTATTCGAATGATAATTGATATGTTTGAAATAATTATGTATATATGATGGATTCTATTTAACAGGTTGGGAACACTTCCCCTCTAGTGAGATTTCCTCACTAAAACGCGATTATCCCTCTCTAGCAAGAGTAAGTATATCCCGTACAACCGAGAAAAATACCTGTGGAGTACATCTCTTCGTGTTTCACCTGAAAAGAAGAAAAAGTGCTAAAATGTCTGTAGGTTTTTTTTAAGGTCTTGATTTCAAGGGCCAGGGCCTTTCCAGTTGGGAAAAATAGCAACATTTGCTTGAAATTGGTGAAAATGTTTCTTACAAAGAACTAAGGAAAAATGCAATTCAGAGTGCTTTAAGGTACAATTGGGCTCCTTCTGACTTTCAATTTGGTCAAAGCTTACCTCCATCAAATAAGCAGAGGCCAAAAAATTAGGTTTACTTGGGAATTTTGAGGCAAAAATTGTAATCTGTGGGCCTGTGAAGATTTATGAACGATTTGGCTACCCTGCTTGATTTGTTTTCATTGTTTGGGAATTTCAAAGCAAAAATTGGGAAAAATACCTGCTTTTTAGCATTGGGAATGGGGCCTTATTTCAGCCCCCTATAGACCCTAAAAAAATCCCTGCGTCTGATACTTCTTCAAATATATTAATCAAAACAAAAACATGATGTGTATTGAATTTCAGACTGCTTCCCTCTTACGCAGCAACTTTGATATGCAATTTCTTGACTATGTTGTCAATTTTGTAGAAACAATTCGCATCATGTTGAGTATGTGTCGCACTTATTTAGCATTGCACGGGATTTGCCATTATTTTCAATAAAGATGCCAAAACACCTGTTTATGGTCATGTTTACTCTCTCGCTAAAGAGGGATAATCATGTTTTAGCGAGAATATCTCACTATCTATAGAGGAAGTGTTCCCAACCTGTTTAAAATAAAAATGGATGGGAGTGGCTGCTTAATGGTGTACATATATACAGATCCATTGTATATTTAAAGTGCTTTCTGTTGTATTAGATTGAAATTTTGTTTTTTACAGAAATTTCTAAATATGTCTGAAAAGGGTTGCCCAGCTGCTGTTCCCAGTCCTTTCCGTAACTGGCAGCGCCCAGACTTGCAAAGTAAATGCACTTACTATGAGGCTAAGTCCATGAAAGAATCGCCTCACAATCACAAAGAACTGTAAGTGTAGCTGTAATACTAAATTAAATGTATACTAATGAATAGGCTCTGCTAAAAATCCTAGAGCACAATGCACCAGGTATTGGTATTCATACTCTCAGAGCAAAAACTGATATTTGAGTTTTAGAACTAAAGCATTTGGTCAAAGAAGTTTCTTATTCAGCATAGTTTCATCTCCTCAAGCCACTGGTTTTCACAGCTTAGTGGACCAATTGGCTTGATAAAAAGGCATAGTTACTGTTTAGACATTATCTATATCGATAAATCTTTCATTTAGAAAAACTAAGCCGAAGATCATGCCAAATGTGCTGTACAATATTGGCAACACTCCGCTCGTAAAAGTCAACAGAATAACAGCAGCCGAGGACGTCCACTGTGATGTTTGTAAGTTAAATTGGATAATATGATACGTGCAAAGTGTGTATAGCAAAAGTTCCCATTAGATTATTACTATTTTGGCAACAAGGAACGTATCGCCATATTTGGTTCGAATTCACACCCACTGAGATTTACCTATTGAAATACATGTACAAAGTTACCTTTTGCAAAATAATCTGAATATTGCAAAATCAACTGTCCAAGCAAAATTACCTGGAGGTACAAATTGAAATGAGCTTACATGTCTATCTGTTTACATTGTATTGAATGTGTATCTGTTTACATTGTATTGAATGTCTATCTGTTTACATTGTATTGAATGTGTATCTGTTTACATTGTATTGAATGTGTATCTGTTTACATTGTATTGAATGTCTATCTGTTTACATTGTATTGAATGTCTGTCTGTTTACATTGTATTGGATGTCTATCTGTTTACATTGTATTGAATGTCTATCTGTTTACATTGTATTGAATGTTTATCTGTTTACATTGTATTGAATGTCTATCTGTTTACATTGTATTGAATGTCTGTCTGTTTACAATGTATTGAATGTGTATCTGTTTACATTGTATTGAATGTCTGTGTTTACATTGTATTGAATGTCTGTCTGTTTACATTGTATTGAATGTCTATCTGTTTACATTGTATTGAATGTCTATCTGTTTATATTGTATTGAATGTCTATCTGTTTACATTGTATTGAATGTCTGTGTTTACATTGTATTGAATGTCTGTCTGTTTACATTGTATTGAATGATTTGGATGAAGTATTGTCTCTTTGAATATCTGTAGATGCAAAATGTGAATTTTTCAACTCTGGAGGCAGTGTGAAGGATAGGATCGGGCTGAGGATGGTAGAAGATGCAGAGGAAGCTGGTGTCTTAAAACCAGGAGATGTCCTCATAGAACCAACCTCAGGCAACACAGGTAACACACAGTCAATATCTACATGTTACTGGATACTGAAACCAGGAACTACACCTACTAGTATTAATATTGAACCAGGAACTACACCTACTAGTATTAATATTGAACTAGGAAATACACCTACTAGAATTAATTTTGAACCAGGAACTATGTCTACTAGTATTAATATTGAAACCAGGAACTGCACCTACTAGAATTAATTTTGAACTAGGAACAACACCCGTCCTAGTAGTATTAATATTGAACCAGGAAATACACCTACTAGTATTAATATTGAACCAGGAACTACACCTACTAGTATTAATATTGAACTAGGAAATACACCTACTAGTATTAATATTGAACCAGGAAATACACCTACTAGTATTAATATTGAACCAGGAACTACACCTACTAGTATTAATATTGAACTAGGAAATACACCTACTAGAATTAATTTTGAACTAGGAACAACACCCGTCCTACTAGTATTAATATTGAACCAGGAACTACACCTACTAGTATTAATATTGAACCAGGAACTACACCTACTAGTATTAATATTGAACTAGGGACTACACCTACTATTATTAATATTGAACCAGGAACTACACCTATTAGTATTAATATTGAAACCAAGAACTACACCTAGTAGAATTAATTTTGAACTAGGAACAACACCAGTCCTACTAGTATTAATATTGAACCAGGAACTACACCTACTAGTATTAATATTGAACTAGGGACTACACCTACTAGTATTAATATTGAACCAGGAACTACACCTACTAGTATTGATGTTGAACCAGGAACTACACCTGCTAGTAATGATATTGAACCAGGAACTTCACCTATTAGAATTAATATTGAAACTAGGAACTACACCTACTAGTAGTAATGTAATTTTCCTTTAAAAAAGAAATGGGGGGGGGGGGGGGGTTCTTATATTTAGATGTTTACCATTACCGTTTCTGAGACCTTTTGGATGAAAATGTTGTGAAGTTGTTGTTGTTTTTTTCAGATTTGCTTAATTAGTAACGTCACATAAATTTTGATTTCAGGTATTGGTATTGCCTTGGCAGCAGCTGTGAAAGGTTACAGATGCATCATAGTGATGCCAGAGAAAATGAGTATGGAAAAGGTGAGGTGTTAACTTTGCAGATATAGATGTGTTTTCTATAGTGGATTGAAAATTCAGCGAATATTTAAAATGGATCATTGATGATGATACTGAATGTAATAAATGATGTGTGTCTGTACTTTGGTTAAGCTAATAGTGATGGGGAAAGCGTTCGTCTAAGGTGGATGTAATGTGTAACTAGAGATAAACTTTTATCAGGTAGATGTGTTACGAGCTCTGGGTGCTGAGATTGTGAGGACACCAACAAGTGCAGCGTTTGACTCGCCAGAGTCCCACATTGGAGTGGCTAAAAGATTGATGGAGGAAATCCCCAACTCTCACATCCTTGATCAGGTACATTATTCACTCACCATCAGGTACATTATTCACTCACCATCTTTCTTTCAATATTCTCTTTAAAAAAAAAATGCTTGGAAATGTGACAACTGTTGCATAAAAACAAGGAAATGTGTTTGATTAATTACATTTGGTTTATCTTTAACAGGACATCTTCTATATCTTATTTTCAATATTTGTAATTGTGACTCATTGGTTTTGTTGTAAGGTTCTAGTATGTTGTATATTTCAGTATCGTAATGCCAGTAATCCATTAGCTCATTTTGATGGTACAGCAGAAGAAATCCTCCAAGCTTGTGATGGTCAGTGATTTTATATGTATTATGATAGAACTTTCAATCTTATACAGAAGTACTGTACATGTACTGATTTTACTGGGATTCGCATTTTAGCAGCTTTGGCAGTGAAGCATGAGCGATAATTTATAGTTGTGCTAAAATATGAAATTCTGTATTTATCCATTCTCATATATATGAAGAAGAAACACTAAATCATGATTAGGCTAAATAGTGCATCAGCTCTGACTTTGCCAAATTTCTAATTCACTGAAATAAGTACTGATACATGTATGTAGCTCATTTGTTGGATTTCTGTTTGTACAAGTATACAGCTACAATGTATATATAGGAAACAGTAGATAATAATTCACAAAAGGTATATCACGTGAATAAATACATGTACATCAGTGCATCCTTGTGAAAATGAGGTCTCACGAAATAAAAGTGATCTTTCGTATATACAGTACACGACACGAGTTTTATGCGTGTTCCACGCAACGCGGTGGAACAAATTTGCCCCAAACACGGTGGACCTTAAAAATTGTCGGCACCTTTGAAGTCCTATTTTTTCCGCGCGAGCTAGACATTGAAGTCCACCGCGCATCTCCGTGGATGCCACCTGTAACTCCGTCGATGCCACCGTGTACCTCCGTGTGATAAAACAAAGAAATAATTTCCGAAATGATTCACCCAAAAAACGTTTCGCTTGGCCAGCATGCATGCCCCCACCCCATTCATTATTTAGAAATTAGCTATCAATCATTCAATTCTTGTAATTGTTGTTTAATGATACGTTGGTGTTTTCGGTACATATATATCCGTATGTAGACTTCCCTGCAGACGTTCACACCTTTTTATGAAACGCCCAAATTCTCGACATCCTGTATATAAACACCTCTGTTATTTCCACCACTCGTCGATACATTGTTTCATGGCACGTACAGCACAATTTCACGAAATAAAAGAAGGGTCATGAACAACGACAATCACATGCCAGTAATTTCAATTTGATAAATAGCAGTTCAAAGAAATGTGTACTATAAGCAATGGTTTAATTTTAACATAAGGTTTTCAGTGTAATTAGGAATAGGTGATTAAGGTCAGCTATATACATGTACATGTTTACATTGGAAATGAATTTCATTATGTATTCAACAGTGAAGCAATGTGAGCAAAGAATCAAATTTTTATCACCTAAACAAATAAAAATTAAAAATATCTTTCCTTTTAAACAAACCTTTAGAAAACTCCATACTTTCATTAAGAAAATAATAAAATAAAATGTGGTCCCCTACCTAGAATGCCCATACTTCACATTAATAATAACACGTTTTTTTCCCCTAACTTGATAAATACTTTATTACACGCATGTATTATTTACTAAATGTATATAAACAGCTTTTTGTCTTTATATTTTTGTATACCACTGCATAATGGTGATGAGATCCAATCACAAAGTATAGAGTTGACAACGATTGAAATAAAAATGCAGACGTTTTCTCGTTTATTCAGTGACTCACAAACTTGCGCGTCCTCTGAATGAAAGTTGTAAAACAAACGTACTAGGTTTTGGTCAGTTATAACATAATACGGGGGTAAAATTTATCTCATCTCCACTAGCAATGGGTTTTGGGTCAACTGTGCCTTCGTGTACGAATAATCTTGGCAAGCGAAGATGGGGAAAAAATGCCTAGATAGTCCGCTTGTGTATTATGAAGGTGAAATCGAAGAATTATCCAGTAAATCCAATGATGTTGCAGTATATATAGCATGTATTTATTTTATTTTTGACTGAGAAAGAGATAGACAGCTAAGCACGTAACATCGTTTTAGGGGGGGGGGGGGGGGGGTGCTAATTCATTAGTCCTAACCCGGACGAGCCAAAAACTTTAACATGTAAAGAAAGCAAAATGGGAAATAAAAAAGATATATCAGAATGAAAGGGGATGGATAATTAATCAGAAAGATATTGTCCTTTCAAGATTTATACTGAACGTTTTAAACTTCCCGTATCTGCATACATTCATGAATATTATAATCAATGATTGCCAATGCTCTCTCTCTCTCTCTCTCTCTCTCTCTCTCTCTCTGTTGCTTTCATTATCTAATTTATCTAAAGATTAAATTAAAGATTTTAATAATCGATAGCGTATATGAATAAAAGCAAATAATCGTTAAGTTATTTCTGTTTATATTGATATTAGTCTTTTTTTCATGAACTAGTTGTACATGTATTTGACACCGAGGATTTACATCCTTAAATATTGATTACAAACACGTAGAATCGGAGAGTGTGTAATTTAAAAGCTTGAAAGTTAAGGATTTAGCTTAGGACCTACCCACTGCACGATTTAAGAAATTGAAGTCGGAAGGGGGAATTGAGACAGTTTCAGACTACTACTAGTTTGCAATAAAAATGTTTCATATACCTTTTCTATATATTGTTGAAATACTTGAAAATGCTGAAATGAATAATTTTTTGCGGCCAATTTGATGCTTTGCATCAATTTAACTTGTTTACATTCTTTTACACATGTATGTATCTATTTATTTCTCTGTCGATGTAATTAAAAATTGTTTATTAGTGTATATAATAAATCCGCCAATCTACATCTATCTATATGGGTCGAAGAGAAAAAGATATGTCAAAATTATTGCTAATAAAGTAATGAAAATATTACAGTGTAGAACGTGACAATTTTTCTAATCGGTCTAGAAATTTCTCATATGATTCAGACACTGTACGTAGGAAAGTACATATTGAATACATTAACGCTACAAATATCAATTTCATCTTCTTACGGCAAGCCCTGTGCCATACGTGTAGTAGCATTATCAGGGACGTCGACGTGTCCCTGATTATATGAAGAAATTAAATAGGCTACTTGTAAGTACTATTACAGTATTGTAGTTAACTTCACCCTTGAATTTAAAAGAATTGATTGAAACAGAAATTCCGTTAAAACAACGAAATGCCCCTTGGTTCACTCTTTAAAAGTCTGCAAGTGAAATATACATCCACAGTACACAGGACTGGCTGCAGAAGCATGCATGCAAAATCCGTGCAGTGATCTGACGTCTATTTCTGTTAACAGTTCACAGTATAAAACGAATTTTTATGCATAATTCAGTCAAAACTTTGGTACTTGTTGATAACATACATACACATATATGCACTGAAACAATGTGACATTTACGGAAAGTAATTTTTAAAAAAAAAAAGAATATCAAAGATGTTTTAAGCATCTCGGTGATTTTCACAGTTGATAACCCAGCTTCGTGATGTTTGAGGATAATGCTTCGAATAGCCAGCGATAGTCTACGACCTCCTTTCCCATCGGGCGCCATTGTGAAAATAATATACTGTGGTTGAAAAAGTGGGTCACGTGACATAAATTGCACGCTTTCTGCACGGTACGGTACGCTTTCGGGCTTTTGGGGGCGGGGTTTGCATAATATTATCCTGCACGGTACGGTACGCTTTTTGAACGATACGGTTCGTTTCTTGAACGGGACGGTACGTTTCTTGAACGGTACGGTTCGTTTTTTGCACGGTACGGTACGTTTCTTGAACGGTACGGTTCGTTTCTTGCACGGAACGGTTCGGTTCGTTTTTAAGGTGTAGTAGCACGTTTCAGGGTCTGTACATTGAACATAAGTCTCGGTCAAATGTAATTAACTCGGGATTTTTAAAAATAAATCATTCGATGGTTTGTATTTTTGCTTCTATTAATTATGTAATAAATTAATTCCAATTTGTTAACCATCGACAATGCTCTAATTTCTATATTGGATCAAGTTATATTTGTCAAGATGCATAGTAACACAATATAATGGAAGTAATTATGTTAAAGAGTGCATTTGTCAGAGAGAGAGAGAGAGCACATCGATAATTATTAAATATCCCTATCACATGTTGTACAAGTATGTTTTTCATTTACTGAATATACTAATTCGCATTCAAACAAGAATTGCCTGCAAGTACGCATTATTTAAACATAGAATTTAAGAAGGGACTGGTTCACGTTTTTCGAAAGAAATGATTTTCAATTTTGATGTTAAAAATGAAAAATATTGCTCATTTAAAGAGACACTACAGCTCATTTTCCACATTTTAATAAAGTGTTTTTAAAACCATGTATTGATAAAATGATAAATTTCATATCGATACTGACAATTTTGAACAATTGGGATGCATCAATTTACTCTCAACTCTGCTTTGAAGATCGTTCGGAATTCAAAGGTTTCTTCATGCTGACTCGGACTTTTGAATGCTTATTTACATCACGTGGTTTTGAATGACAGCAAAGGTGTTCTGTAGGAAATTATTTAAATTCCCCTTCAAGGGGGTCCACACTCACCTTTCAAGTATAAGATTATTCCCTGCTCCTTATAATAAGTAATTATAAATCATTATTTCAACAGAAACCTTCCATGTTCCTACTGACCGATGTTTTTACAACTAACACGTGTCGTGTTCAGATAAAAATAACACTTACTTTTAAACGTGGTGTCTTCGCAGCTAGTCTCAATGGCAGATTTAGGGGGCCAGGATCCCCCTCCCTTTTTACCCCACAGATTGTGAATGAAAATCCAAATTTTGCACCAGAATGGCCGATTACTTTGGCTAATCTTTGACTTTCACACCCCTCTTCGGAAATCCTAGATCCGCCACTGAGTTACATGTGTTTCTCCGAGCTCTTTGTTTTCCAACGGTCAAACTGATACCACGGTAAATTTTATTTCACGTATGAGTTTTATCTCATTCTAATTTTACCTCTTTTCTCACAGAATCTGTCAAAATTCTAGATCTATCAACTACACTTTCTTTCTCTGGACAACATGCTGCACTGTTTACTGTCTATGCGCATGCGTCTGAAGATTGAAAGGAGGAGACTCGATATTTTGTGTATAGGCCATCAAAAAGTATTAATTTTTACATTAACACGATAATTTTTAACTTTAGATAAGTGTTATTTTCGCAAAGTTCATACTTTCAACAATGCAACAAAAATTGAGAAAGCGCTGGGAAAATTGTCATTTCATGATTTTTGCGCAAAATGAGCTGTAGTGTCTCTTAAATGTTGACAACCAAAATTTGGACCCTCTGAATGCAAGGATAAGAGCAATATTTCAGCTTTGATTCTTTGTTATGTAGACAAAGACTCGAGTCTTTTAATGTAAACAAACAAACCAGTGAAACGTTAATTTTGTAATTTAAAGCATCTTCATTTTGTACAATCACAAATTTTAACTTTTAAATGACACATTTTACCTAAAGTATACTTGAGATGTGATATATATAATAAACTTGGATCAAAATCCATTTATTTTAAAAAACCCGTAAACAATAACACATCTCAATCTTTGTTTTCAAAACAAATGATAAACTCTCTATAATGAGCTTCTGTCATGATGAATAACCTTAATTTTTGTGTGACATCTTCTAAACATATTAGACTGTAGATTTTGATCATTTAAAGTGAAAAACAAAATTTGGAGGAAAATCGTGAATCAGTCCCTTTAAGGAAGAAAGAAGACTAAAAAAAAAAAAAAAATTCAAAACCAGGTTTTCTTAAAAACATAATATATAGTGTTTGGTATCGTTGGAATTGGCTCAAAATGCTGGAAAACAATATAAGTATCAGGGGGGAAAATATTGACATTTTTTTCTTTTCTTAAAATTCCACCCTTATCTTGATTATTTGGCCTGCGGCACATTTTCACATCTCCCGCAAGGTGCCCGTGGCCAGAACAAAGCTCTTAGCAGCTGTGTGTATTCGCAAATAACACACACCGTGGAACACGGAGGACACGGTGTATCTCTGTGGATTTTCCACCGTGGTCTTTCCACGGTGGGGTGTATAAAACTTGTGTCGTGTACTGTAAGTATATAGGTTGTGTTGGGTTTCTACAATCGTACAGCTCATGTATCAGATTTCTATTAATACAAGCTCACAGCTCGTGTATCAAATTTCTATTAATACAAGCTCACAGCTCATTTATCAGATTTCTATTTTAATACAAGCTCACAGCTCGTGTATCAGATTTCTATTAATACAAGCTCACAGCTCGTGTATCACATTTCTATTAATACAAGCTCACAGCTCGTGTATCAGATTTCTATTAATACAAGCTCACAGCTCGTGTATCAGATTTCTATTAATACAAGCTCACAGCTCATTTATCAGATTTCTATTTTAATACAAGCTCACAGCTCGTCTATCAGATTTCTATTAATACAAGCTTACAGCTCGTGTATCAGATTTCTATTAATACAATTTACTCTTCTGATTTCTATTTTTAATCATTTACAGACAAGGTAGACATGGTGGTAATTGGAGCAGGCACGGGGGGTACACTAACAGGAATCGCCCGTAAAATCAAGTTAAGATGTCCCAACTGTAAGGTAAGAACTGTAACCAGCGAAATAGATTAACTCAATGAATTAATAGGCTAAATTACTATGATTGCTTAACATGATAAAATGCTTTTTGATCAGTGTTTTACAATATACATGAACTTCTTGGGCTATGAAAAATTGACATCATTTACACGTATGTAAGTGACCATTATAGTATTTCTTTCCCCATGTCAGCATGGTAAAGGAACATGAAGCAGTATCAGAGTGGACTCATATTAAAATTAAATGTTGAGGATTTTTTTTTTTTCACATATAAAGATTTATTTCCTGATAGGTCATTGGAGTAGACCCTCTGGGGTCTTTGATAGCGGAGCCAGAATCTCTAAACAAAACCGACACAAGTTTCTATGAAGTGGAAGGAGTAGGTTACGACTTTGTTCCTACTGTGTGTGACAGAAAGGTCTGTTCTCAATCTTTTTTTCTGCTTCTCTGTCATTTTGATCAAATTGAGAATAACAATGGAGATTCATCAGGCATCTTGCACAAGATTCCCCCGGTACATTTGATATTTGAAACAAAAGCACGATTGTCAGTTTTGAAGGGCAAATAAAGCATTTATCATACATAATCCTTTAAATTAAGATTAAATGCATGTATTACCTGATCATGTTGTATGACGTTAACAGGTTTCAGTTTATTAATACATATTGTGCATACAATTCCATTAAATAATAATAAATCATAAGTTTTCAATTTTAAATTTAAGCTGGTTGATAAATGGTACAAGTCCCAGGATAAGGAGTCTTTCATTATGTCCAGGCGACTGATCAGGGAGGAGGGTCTGCTCTGTGGTAAGAACGCTGGGGGGGGGGGGGGGGGGGGGGGGGGTCCCTGTTTCACTGTATGGAAGAGGAGACTATCTGAAGAGAATACATTTTAGCATCAGGATTTGAATAATATGCTGTCAAGGAAATTATTGATTAAAACTTAATCTTCTGATTTGTGATATTATGACCAAAATAAATTGAAATCCAGGTATTGTTAATGGGCTTTGATACAAGTTGTTTTCAAATTGGATTGTGGATTTGTGCACCATTGTAATGAACTTTTATACAAGTTGTATTGGAATTGAATTGTGTGTAACTAGTTGTACATGGATTTGAATTGAATGATGGATTTGTGTAACGTAAGGTGGAAGCTCAGGTTCAGCCATGGCCATTGCTCTAAAGGGAGTGAAAGACTTTGGACTAAAAAAAGGACAGAGATGTGTGGTCATTCTGCCGGACTCCATCAGAAACTACATGTAAGTGATTTTGCACTTCTAATAGAAAAAAATAATTCATTTTTATAAAGATAAAATGTGTTTATATATTGACGAAATTTAAAATCTCAACTGTGCATAATTTTCTATGTTGTTTATTAATTCATGAATTCGATAAGCAAATATCTATGGTACATGCATGTTTTTTATAGGTTACTGGGTCACTCAGGTGGCTTATTGCTATTGGTCTGCGTTTCGTCATGCGTTAACAATTGAACATTTTTAATTTCTTCTTGAAAACTACTGCTCCAATTCTTTTCACATTTGGTATGAAGCATCTTTGGGACAAGGCAAAATTTGAAATTTCAGGACTCCTGTATCTTAGGGAGTGGGGCAAAAACTGCCAAAAATTGACCAATTTTCAAAAATCTTTTTGTCTGCAACCACACAGTTGTAAGAAAAATTAAATACATAGTCATGTAGAGCAAAAAAGCCTGTACCAAATTGTCATATTACCAAGTTTAGCCCCGCCACTGAGTCAGAACCTCTTTTGTAATTAAATTAGAAGAGAGGTTCTGACTCAGTGGTGGGGCCAAACATGGTAGATAATGCTTTAGGCAGTGTTAAAACATATAGATAATATCTCTTAATGCTATAGATACTAAGTTGAAATTAAATGAATATTTAGAAGGAGCAAGTAGCCTATTACCAAAATTGTAAATTTCATGATCTTAGGGGTATGGGTTTTGGTACCATGGTGGGGCCATTTTGGTCATAGTGATTAAAAGTGTTTGTTAAAAAGTTGTCAACTTTAAATGAGTTATATTTTTCATGTTTAACATCAAAACTAAAAAAAAAATTTTTTTTTAAATATGAATCAGTCCCTTTAGCACAATGCTTTCTGTAAACAAGTGTCCCAGAACACTGGAGATGGAAGTGTACAATTGTGTTTACTCTGTATCTCGTTGCTCTTCGTCATTGGTAGGACAAAGTTCCTGAGTGACGATTGGATGAGCCAGAGAGATTTCCTGGAGGTCAGGAAATCATCCAACTCGGCTGAGGAATGGTGAGTCCTAAATACATACAATGTAGCTAACAGCATGTTATTTTGTTATATAATGTGCTTCTGATGTAGTCCAGGAATTCTCTGCTTTGTAACAGTTTTGAAATATTTAAAATCTTTTAACAAATTAGATCAGATTTTGAATTGAGGAATCATCTTAAATCAGAACACGTCATTGTACCATGTAATGTTTGTAAAGAAAAGTCAATTGGACTTCTTGATTATCAAGTAATTCTTAGCTCAATTTAGTCACTTGTATGAATTTGAAGCTTATTTTGTTTCCCAGTTAATGAAAGTTTATACTTCCTTTTTGTTTTTCAATTTTACCTGACAGTACGAGCGGAATGAACAGGTCAGGAATGATTTTACATGTACAAGACATCATCCTGCAATGCACTTTACATCAGTATTCATTTTGATAGTATGAGTGTAGTAAAAATGATTGTGTGTTGATCTCGTAGGTGACTAGATTTAGTATTTTACACGATTACTTAATATCATGATATGACTCGTAGACGTCAATTTGTAAGAAGATGAATTAGCATGTGGTCTGTTGAGTAACAGTTTTTACATGTGTTCTAGCAAAATAAAAGTGGGTAATTTTATTTTGCGAGTGATGCTTCTCGCAAAATTTGCGAAGATAATTTTCTCGAGTATATTCAGGAATCTACATTACCAGGTGGGATCATTTGCTACATATATGTGCTGTGGTGACTTTATTCATGACAATAGGAACATTAATACACAATCATATTTTATTACACATAATGCTAGCTACTTTGTTGTCCTGTACATGTATATACAGTGAAACTTGGTTAGAGTGAACTCAGCTTAGTATAGCAAACCATAGATTATGGCCCCTGGGGGTAGGATGGGTCCACTATAGGAGATCAAAGTTTTACATACAAATATACAGGGAGAAAATCTTTAAAAATCTTCTGAAGAACCATTGGGCCAAAATTTTTTACATTTACATGAAAACTTCCTGACATAGTGCAGATTCAAGTTTGTAAAAATCATGGTCCCCGGAAGTAGGGATCAAAGTTTTACATGCGAATATATAAGGAAAATCTTTATATAGGGGCCAAGGTAACTCAGGTGAGCAATGTGGCCCTGGGCCGCTTGTAATTTATCTACAAACTGAAGGAGGGGGGAGGGGGTTCAACCACATACAGTGCAAACTGTGTAATCCGACATGCACTAGGACAATTTTTTGTAGGAATAAACAGTGTAAAAAAGCAATGAATTTGAGATCGAGATTCGATTGATATGCTAATTGAAATTGAGAGAATGAAAATAAAGGTTGGAATGTCCTATGAAATGGATTGTACAAATGTCGGATTAGGTAGTTTTCACCATAAACTGCTTAGTATTTTGAACATGCTGTCATTGCCTGCAAGCATTCAAAATTAGGTTTATTACCATTACATGTTTCATTGGGCTGGATTGAAGTCAATTCAGAGTTGGAATTTAGAGAATACCTGTATGTGTAACATTGAAAACTTCTCCTTAACATATTGACATTTGATATGTTGTGGAGAAGTTTGAAATAGGCTTTGTGCATACTTGCTTCCAAATCCTGTTCAAATCATTCTTTTAATGAATAGATATTGCTGAAAGTAGATATGTTAATATAGATATGTGTATCTTGATATAGATAGTAGACTAATTATAGAATAGTGATTTCTGTGACATGTCCCAATCACTTCTTTTATTAATCATTGATGTTAATTAAGAATAAATCTTATGTTTTGAAAATACATGGAGGGCGTGCTTTTTGCCAGCCTCCTTCATGAAGCATGCTAGTATGCCGGTGTGAAGTGTTGCAATTCATACCCTCATGCATTTTCAAAAATGAAGTTTACGACTTATATTTACTGCACATTTCTGTCAGAATTCCCAGCTAGGAAAATAGACATACTACATTTGTGAAGATTTATACGTGCATTGTTCACAGCTGCTGTGTATATATTCAGGAGGAAATGGCTATCAATAAAACTGGTAGAAATATCAACGGCAAAAACATGGGATATGTAAATATTATATTATGTAGGTCAATATTTTGACTTTTGACAATGACAATGCTGTCCAACAAAATTAGATAAAACTAATCTATGCTTTATATTGACCACCACCCCCACCCCCTGTTCTTCATCCTTCAGAGAAGCCCTTGCTAATTTGTCAGGGTTTTTTTTGGTTTTGACCATATGAGTTCACTATAAATGAGTTTTACTGTCGTCATTTTTATTTTTTTTGTGTCTCTCACACTTGTGGTTGAGTATATCTGGGACCTAAAGGGATCTGATGAAAATTTGTACCAAGAATAATTTTCGTTTTTCATATCTAATTTGTAATGAACAAGAAAAAATTTTGATTTTGAATTAAGGAATTATGCATGTATTCATTAAACATCTGAAATGTCCTTGGATTATCTATAAGGTTCTATATGCTTATAAACAACTTCCCTCTCCAAAAAAAAAATGAAAAGAAAAAACATTTTGAAAATGAGCAAACATACGTTTTGATTACCATGGAAGTTTTATAAATGCATTGCTCTAATAATAGTATACATATGTATCTATGCCTATTGTAGAGATAGACATATTAAACTTTCATGGTAATCAAAAAGTATATTTGCTCATTTTCAAAATGTTTTCATTGAAGGCATGCATTTTTGGCTGGTTTTTTTTGTCTTGGTGCTATATCATAGGTACATTTTAGTAAAAGTCTTACTAACGATGATCATCATGCTAAATCGTCAACTGGTTGCTGTTTTTAACATGTGACATGTTTTCAAATTTTGAAAGTTCTAATTTATGGATTAAATCAATTAATTGTTAAATCTGAATGAGTAATGTTGGGATTATACTGAAGACACTATGAGATGCGGCTGAAAGCATTATATTTAAATTTCTCATGGTGGCCTTATGAATAAATGATGGAGTCATTGTGAAACAAACATTTGAAAAATATTGCTTAGTGACAATTGAGATTGAAAAACCAATGAATGTCAAACATTTGAATGGTGATTGTTGTATTATACTGTATAAACTGAAAAAAATATATTAATAAGATTTTACAGTTCACATTTATAGCTCTCTATCCTGGTGAACAGGAAGTTGACTTTTTCTTCTCTCACTTGAACACCGTTTCCCTGATTTCTCTAACAAGTTTATTTCTCCCTGTAGGGTTGGATTTAATTCATAGAGTGTATGTGTGTTAAACTCCATTGACAGAAATTGGAGATGATTACTCGCACAATTTTACCAAGATAGGATATTCAGCATTCTGTAGTAGCATTTTATTTCAAAAGAAAATTCATGTGAAACAAATATTTAATTTTCTGTTTTGGTCCATAGTCAACGAAGTTAATGAATTTCCACTATAATACTAAGAATTACTTCACATCAGTTTTTCACACAGTGAAACAAAACATTGTGTTGCATTTAAAGCTACTTAGGTATAATTGTTTGAACATCTTTTTAAAAAACTCAAAAATTGTAATTTGTCTTTTTAAGGTGGTCCTCCTTAAATGTGAGTTCTCTGCCCTTAAGAGCTCCACTGACCGTGACTCCAGCAGTTACTATCCAGGAGACGCTTGACCTTCTAAGTAAAGAGGGATTCGACCAAGTGCCTGTTGTCAATGATGCAGGGTAGGTCAGCAATGAAATCTGCAGTCTTAACCATTGGAAGTCATTCCATGTTTTTTATTTCATACACTCTGATTTTTTTAAAAAGTCTACCACACAAAGTTGGGGAGGCTTATCAGTTTGATTAGGAATCAATAGTTTGTTTTCAGATGATCAACACTTTGTCCCTGGTCCTCCATCCTGTGGTGAAAAAGTCGTATTTTCCTGTGTCGGCCCTTGTCACTTTCTGGTTTATAGCTTTGACATCTGATATTTTCCCCATCAATTACTATCGACTACAACAATGCCCCAGGGTGGGGCACCCCATTAACTTGTGTGAAAATTTAATAATTAACTATAATGTACAGTACTGACCTCTTACATTTGGTAAGGTAAAGAAGGAAAACTTGGCTTGATGTTTCACTGATTGACCCTTGGCTGACCCTGCAAAGGGACATAACTGGAGGCGAAGTGTTGATACATGTATACAAAATCATATGAAATATGGAAGTGTAGTAACTAAGGAAGACTATAAACACAGACCGAGTTAGAATTTGCCCAATATCATGTTTGCTGTTTTTGAGTGAATCAAGATCATTTTAACAATGTCACAATCACAGTTTTTTTTTTAATAAAAGTTATTTTAACTCATTCTGCAGTCTGATTAAAATCAAACCTCTCACTTCGCTCGATATAGGGAGTCACTGGCTCTCATGCAGCAACTGCATGTCCGTATATCGAGCGAAGTGAGAGGTTTGATTTTAATCAGACTGCTCATTCTGAATCCCTTTCTAATTCTGTGTGATGGTGTACTGTTAATTGATATTTACAAATAGAATAAGTTTGGTTTAGATTAGTAGATAAATAAATATTATGGAGAAGGCTTATATAGACAATGCCTGTTGTCTAATCCATTTGTGTTTTATACTTAAAAAAATATTGTTTGAATAATATATATATATACATATATATATATACACACACATGTATATATATATGCCCAGGCCAATGCCCATGATTTAGTACTTAAAGAGATATTTGTGACTTGTACATGACAAAAGTGTTGTTTATGACTTTTATCCAGAATCAGAAATATTGAACATCGAATTCGACCACAAGAACAGTCAGTTGTCAGGGTTGCATCTACACACAGCACTTGTAATTTTTATGTTTTACTATATGTGTGATATTCAGGTGAATGTTAAGGCCTATGGGCCTCTTCTTTTCATTATTGATGGTTATTTTGAGATTGTGTGATTGGATCTTCTCTACCATGTTTACAGTGATATAATGGGAATGGTGACTGTTGGCAATATGATGGCACAGGTTGTGAGGTCAAAGGTCAAACCTTCAGATCCTATCTCCAAAGTGATGTACAAACAATTTAAAATGGTATGTACAATTTGTGTTTGAGATTATTTTTTACAGTATCTGTTCCGATTTCCAAAGTCTTTTAGAATTTCTCGACTTCATGACTTTTTATTTGGAATTCACACATATGCACTACACAGTGTTGAGGATTGTCAGTTCAGAATAAACTGTTACGGTCTGTTCCATTAAAACATATGGGGTGCCCAGTTCTTTAAAAATATATGAGTGGTTTACACTTGTATGGTGGGTGGCTTTTGCACGAAAATTGTTTCCATAGGTGGTTATTTTACTTGATAACACATGATTGACAGTGGCAATCCGGACATTCTGTAAATCATGCTTGAAAGGGAATTGCACGTATTGAATACTGAAATAAAGTTGATGTCAAGATGAAAAAGAATTTTGTGCTGTATGATGGGGGGGAATTTGGATTTGGGAATATTTTAAATTCTACTTCTCGAATAAATCAGATTGCTTCTATAGGTGCTTATAAAGCTTAATTATTTTTCTCTATGGTGGATAGGAGTGTACCAAAATCACTTCTATGGATGGTCATCCTAATTATCAAGTGCCTTCTCTCCGTCCCATGTATGTTTTACTGGAACAGCCCTGATGTGGGGTACTCAATAGGGATTATGTCTTGTTAATTTTTGGACAAATTTTTAGTGTTTACAGCAAAAGTGAATTTTCTTACCAAACCAAACTTTTGAGATGATGACCATGCCCAGGAGTGGAGTATTCTACCGCTATGTATGACTGGTATATCGAACTTTTAGGTGAATTTTAAAAGTGGAATGTGATGGATATTATGTTGTTTCAGGTATCTATGGCAACAAGTTTGGGTGAAATTTCTAGAATGCTGGATACTGACCACTTTGTTTTGGTGGTTCATGGACAGAGACAGTGTAAGTTTACAACAATTATCCCCCTCGGGTAAATCTCAAATTGGATAAATTTTAGCTTTATCCAACACCTGTTGCATAAAAATACTTCCTGTCGTTGCAAAACCTCACTTATATATATATATATATACCTATTTCAACTCACTGAATAAAGCAAATATAAAACCAGACTATAAAAATATCCTCTGTTTATAGTGAATAAATTTAATTTATGCTAAATACCCCATTACATGAAAATATGATATATATATGTATTCTATAATCTATAACCTTTGGTGATGATAGAAGTTGCTTCAAGTACAGGGTTCAGCAAATGTTCTTGCAGATGAAGGAAATAATTTTATGTCAAAGAAGCAGATGATATTTGGAATTGCAACCAGAATAGATTTGCTGAATTTCATCACAAAGCACCAAAAACTGGAGGACCAGTGAATGGAGACAAGGAGTAAATGTGAATTCCTGACCACGTAATACATGTATATTCCCTGTCTTCTGCAATCTAATTAAAATTAGATGTTAGATTCGCTCACATACTCGCTACACAAACATCTAACAACATCCCACAGAGGGTCACGTCAGAGGTCAAATTTGCATGAAAAATTAACCAATCACTACAAAGGTGGAATGTCATTGGCATCCAATGAAAATCCTCATTATATACTGTATTTGGTTACTTATCAAAGATGGTGACCGATGAAGAAATGGAAGCGATTAAAACCGCTTTGAATATATTTGATCTCGAGGCTTTGAAAATGAACAAGAACAGTTACTAAAATGTCATCTTTGCTGAAGTATACATGAAAAGATCCCCCGATGTCGCCATAGTTTAAAATTTAAACAAAACACGCGATAAATAAGTCACGATCGTGGGTGCCGCCATTTTTTTCTCTTCCTTGCGTAAACAATACATGGAATTGTGGGATAATACCCTATCGATATTTAGGGGGAAATTTGATTAGCTGTTGCAAATTTGACCTCTGACGTGACCCTCTATGGGATATTGTTAGATGTTTGTGTAGCGAGTATGTGAGCAGATCTAACCTCTAATTTTAATTAGATTGTGTCTTCTGTAGCCCCTAACATGTAACAGGGTCACCGAGTACTCATTGTGTTCCTGTAGTTATCTCTTGCTTTCATAGCTGTTTGCTTGGTCATTCTCAAAATCTATTATGATGACATTTTGATTTTTTTTTTAATATGGATTAAGGAATTGTTATTTGTGACAAATTGAATGTATTTGGATACTTTTGTTAATTTGGGGAATATATATTGGAGATCATCAAAAAAATATAAGTCAAGTTCTTATGAAATGTGTTTAGATGTACCAAGACACGTTATACATGCTGTATACAAGCAGGTGAACTTTTATTATTTGGGTTTTTTATGCACAAGAAGGATCATGACTCTTGTTAATGTATATGTTGAGGAAAATTTGATAACAAACCTGAAAATTTCAAAGAGATTTAAACATATATGACTTGTACTATTTAAAGGTTTAGAACAATGTCAGAATAAAAAAAAAACACCAGCAAAATATAATTTCAGTTGGATAATTCAAAAACATTTTAATACATGTATGCTGCACCAAACTCCTGTAGACTAGTGGCGATAAAAATAGATTCAATCATTTAGCGAGAGTTAATCAGGATGGATTGACATGTCACAATTTTAAGGAAAATGTTGAATCACTGCATGCAGACATTCCTGTTGAAATTATTACTCATAAAATGAAATGTTCATTGAATATATATTACTCCCTGAAACTGATAAAATGAAATACATGTAAAAATTACAACTTAAAAACTGATATGTACATTGTACATGTATAAATGAAAGTTTAATGAACTTGTAGGAATGTATACTGAATTTGTAATGCAGTGAAATCTGTCTAAACCAACATTGTTTGACAAAAGAAGATAGAGAATTTTTCCATTCCAAATAATGATTTGGGTTGGAAGTCATGAATAAACAGAAAATACATTTAAGTTACAGAATATACAGGTTTATTTAGTACATATAATGAAGAACAAACTCATTTCTGGTTGTGTCTGATTTTTCACCGTTTGCATAATAACTGTAATCATGTACTCGATAACTATGCTGGTGATACATGTATATAAACATAGCTAATCAAACCGTGTACGTTTTAATCTTTATTTGTGTGCGCATACGAATCGACACTAATTTTGAGGACTGTATTTTAGAAATTGCTTTGTTCTTTGTCTAGTATGCCTGTGTGGTATTGTTTGGTGTATATTATAATGAAAATATCATGCCGTGTTGATATTGACTTTATTAATTCAAGAGTTCAATTTTTTGTTTTTTACGCTTTGTTATTGTATATGGGAATAATAGATCTTAATATGTGTGAATCTCATTATTTTATATATCATGATACATTCTTATTTGACAAAACTTGCAATATACTTAGTCTTGACTCCAAAATCTTTAAACATGACCAATTCTGGAAAGTATATACCGGTATACCCTAGTATAAATACAAGGGGTTTTTTCCTTCATTTTTTGAAAGATGAAAATGTATTTTTATACATATTTATCTACAGTATATTATTAATATATTAACTTACAATCGGCTTTGCTTTGCAGGCTTTAGTTGCATAGTTTTTTGGGGTTTTTTAAACTTCAAATTATTTTTTGTACTTCTTTAAATTCATATTTTGAACATTCATTCAGATTTTATTTTCTGACTTTGTTTGAATTTATTTTTAAAATTGAGAAAAGAAATAAAATGGTTGCAGTCTTGTTTCTTGAATTATCTTTGGAGCAAGGAGTACTTGATGTCGCTTCCTCTTGGAGTGTGCCTTGTGTTGTATTCTAGGTATCTTTAGCTTTCCTGGCTTAAAGACAACAGATGGAGAATTATTTCTTACTGAATTAACCTTTTAGATCCTTTGATCCACTTCCATCACGCAGCGATATACGTGAGTGGATCAAAGGATCTAATTTTAATTGGATTGAATATTTCCATTCTGACAAATTAAGTGAAACTAAGTTGCAATATATGTGATATTTCAAGTAGAATTTAAATTTTCAATGATTTATACGTTAAAATCTCTAGGGATTGAAAATATACTCGAAATAGACATTTTCACCTGGCTGTCCTGTTTTCTGATTTTATTGTCTGTTTGACTTTTTAAAAATATTCCCATTTTCGTCTGCTGAACAACCAGTAAGCCACTTTCAACCAAATTTGACACAAAGCACAATGGCATAAATGGTATTCAGGTTTTTAAATAGGGTAGGGCATTTTAGATATTTTTGAAAAACAATAATCCAGATAATGCTAAACTGGAGGGTCTTGATTTCTGGAATAGGAGCGGTGGTGCCCTAAGGCGAAAGGAAGTACAAAACATTTTATAGTGTTTATATCGTCTCGCATTTTAAATTGAAAAGTACATGCATTTACAATATTTTATGCATGATAACTCTTACCTGGAGCTGATTTTGTATAGAAAGCAGTACCTGTCCGATTTGCATTATCGTATGATGTAGATTTAACCTCAAACTAGGAAGAATTGTTATAGCACACTAAAACTGATGTCTCCCCTTCCATTTTCCATAGTTTTTAAAAAACATTTTTTAAGAATCGTCTTTAAAATAGAAAATTAAGACTTGCGGTACATAACATTTCCGTATATGTATTTCAAACAAGTGTTGTGAACATACGATAGTAAATGAAACTTATCAAAGGCCTATGTCTAAAGATGAAAAAAGTTGTGGTCCAGACAAGAAAAAATGCTCCGAAAACTATTAATTGACATAAACGGCAATTAAAAATGGTACACAACACACTGTCTTAACATATATACCAAATATCAAAGGCCTATATCAAAAGACAAAAACGTTATGGCCCGGACAAACTTTGTATGAGAAGCGGAAGAAGTCGAATTCACACTAAAACAATATGTCCCCCTTTTGGGGAGGGGGGGGGGCATAAATAATTACCCCTGAGCTTACAGAGGGGGGTTATAAAGTTTTACAAAAATATACTAAAACACTTTACACCAGTATGAGGAATGGCTCGAATGTCCTAGTTCTCGATAATAAAGTCGAGGTACAAAATATAGCCCTCTCCTTAATCTTGACGATAAAGATAAGGTACAAAATACTAGCCCTCTCCTCATCCTCAATAATGAAGTCGAGGTACAAAATACTAGCCCTCTCCTCATCTTCAACGATGAAGTCGAGGTACAAAATACTATCCCTCTCCTCATCCTCAACGATGAAGTCAAGGTAAAAAATGCCAGCCCTCTCATAATCCTCAACAATGAAGTCGAGGTACAAAATATAGCCCTCTCCTCAACGATAAAGTCAAGGTACAAAATACTAGCACTCTCCTCATCTTCAACGATGAAGTCAAGGTACAAAATACTAGCCCTCTCCTCAGTCTTGAAGATAAAGATAAGATACAACATATAGCCCTCTCCTCATCCTCAACGATGAAGTCAAGGTACAAAATACTAGAACTCTCCTCATCCTCAACGATGAAATCAAGGTACAAAATACTAGCCCTCTCCTCATCTTCAACGATGAAGTCAAGGTACAAAATATAGCCCTCTCCTCAACATCAACAATGAAGTCAAGGTACAAAACACTAGCCCTCTCTTCATCCTCAACGATGTAGTCAAGGTAGAAAATATAGCCCTCTCCTCATCCTCAATAATGAAGTCAAGGTACAAAATACTAGCCCTCTCCTCATCTTCAACGATGAAGTCGAGGTACAAAATACTAGCCCTCTCCTCAATCTTGAAGATAAAGATAAGATACAACATATAGCCCTCTCCTCATCCTCAACGATGAAGTCAAGGTACAAAATATAGCCCCCTCCTCAACATCAACAATGAAGTCAAGGTACAAAATACTAGCCCTCTCTTCATCCTCAACGATGTAGTCAAGGTAGAAAATATAGCCCTCTCTTCATCCTCAATAATGAAGTCAAGGTACAAAATACTAGAATTCTCCTCAATCTCCACGATAAAGATAAGGTACAAAATACTAGCCCTCTCCTCAACCTCAACGATGAAGTCAATGTACAAAATACTAGCTCTCTCCTCATCCTCAACGATGAAGTCAAGGTACATAATTTAGCCCTGTCATCAACCTCAACGATGAAGTCAAGGTACAAAATACTTGCCCTCTCCTCAACCTCAACGATGATGTCAAGGTACAAAATATAACCCTTTCCTCATCCTCAACGATGAAGTCAAGGTACATAATTTAGCCCTCTCCTCAACCTCAACGATGAAGTCAAGGTACAAAATACTTGCCCTCTCCTCAACCTCAACGATGAAGTCAAGGTACAAAATATAGCCCTCTCCTCATCCTCAACGATGAAATCAAGGTACATAATTTAGCCTTCTCCTCATCCTCAACGATAAAGACAAGGTATAGCCCTCTCCTCAAATACTCAGATTTAATTTAATATTGACGATAAAGATAAGGTACAAAATACTAGCCCTCTCCTCATCCTCAACGATGAAGTCAAGGTACAAAATATAGCCCTCTCCTCAATCTCGACGACAAAGATAAGGTATAGCCCTCTCCTCAAATACTCAGATTTCTTTTGGAGGGGGGGGGAGGGGCTTTCTTACAATACAAGACTTTGAAATATTAAATTGAAATAATGTCAAAGAGTCAGGAGTACTGGAAAGAGCAAGATTTCATTGGACAAGTGAATCCATTGGTTTTTTAAATAAGAGGCCCATAGGCCTTATGGGTCACCTGAATATTAGTTAAACAGTATCACTAGTCCCTAGCGCTATGAAATCTTGAAAAGATTTCCTGTTCTGAATATTTAAGCTAAATTCTAATGTTTACCGACATTATGAAAACAAGATTTGTTCTTAATACTTGAATACTCCGAAAGTACCTATAAACTGATGAGAGACTTTACATAACATATGTAACAGACTGTAAACCAACATTTATTCGTGTGCGAGAACATTTCGCAAGAGTAAACAGAACCTCATCATCGCGAATATTTCTTGTAGCGAACCAGTCGATCCCTGAATGTCTGTCAATGTTAATGAAAAAGACTAGATCGGGAAAAATACTCGCCACGAACCAGTTTACCACAGGTTAATCGCAAAATAAAGTAGCTGCGAATAAAATTTGGTTTACAGTAACTCAATTCTAGAGTTAAAATCCGGGAGTTGTAAAATTCACAATTTTGGGACATCCTTTTCTGCTTTTCCTAATATTGCGTTTAGTTTTTATACCGTATCTGCTAACTTAATTTAAGAAGTCTTTCAATTCAAGAAGACAATAATCACTGAATTAAATAATGGTCCAACACCCTTACCCCCAAGCATCATGAAATTTACAATTTTGGTATAGTACTACCTACTCCTTCTAAATATCCATTTAGTTTTGATTTAATTAGTATCAATAGCTTTTTAAAATGTTTTACACATAAATACTGTTAGTTTGGTCCCACCCTGGAGTACGTCAGACCCTCTAATCAGAGGATCATGAAATTCACAATTTTGGTAGAGGCCTTCCTGCTCTAAATCACTATGCATTTAGTTTTTATACGCCCGTCTTTGGACGGGAATATTATGGTACACCAATGTTTGTACGTCCGTCTGTTCAGGGTTTTCTGTTTCTAACATTTCTCTGTCATATTTATATCAAGCTGAAACTTACCATGTAGCTTCTCTGTGGATCACTCTAGATCATGTTACAATTTTTGATCAATTTCAACCTCTCTTGCAGTTTTGCCCCTTTATTTTGAAATTATTGTTATATGGAGGGTACATAATTTGTCCGGCTAACTCCTCCCACAGTTTTCAAGTGAAGACCATGTTGTTTTACAGAGTGTTTGTATGGAAGATGTGCATGTGGCAAGGATTTTGATTTCCTTAAATTTCCGAGAAAATGACAGGTTGTTGAATTTATCAGTTTTGAAGAAATATTGCAGAGTACATGATTTGTACTTTATTTTTCCTCCTAGTTTTCAACGGAGGGCCTTCTTATTTTACAGAATATTTGTATGGGTATGGAAGATGTGCATGTGGCAAGTATTTTGATTTTCCTCAATTTCAAGAAAATTACAGGTCGTTGAACTTTGTCCATTTTTAGGAAATATTCAGATCATGCAAAGAAAGTATGTCACAGCCTAATACTACCTGAAGCAAAGTTATACAAATTATGGCTTAAGAAAAACACCCTATGTAAGCACTTTCATGGGCGTATTATGTACTGTTTGTGGTACTCTTGTTTTTATATATTATGTGCAGTGGTAAGAGAAGATTTTTGAAAATTGGTCAATTTTTGCCCCTGCCCCAGGGGTCCTGAAATTAACAATTTATATCCCCCTTGTTCGAAAGATGTTTCAAACCAAATTTGAAAAGAATTGGAATGGTATTTATCAAGACATTAAAAATGTTCAATTGTTAATGGACGATGGACGCTGACCCATTCAACACAACTACACGCACCTTGATTTTAATTATTTGGGATATCTCTAAAGATAATTTGATTATTTAAATCCTCACATTTTGGAGTTGCGTTTTCAGAACCCCAACTCCAAAGAATATTTGATAAAACAGAATCATATTTGCCTATTTCCACTAAATCATTATCAATACATGTATTAGATGCCTCAGCACATCATACAATCAATAACAAGATATTCCGGATTTTATGCTGTGTTTATTGTATAAATGAAACTAAAACCATTTTGTCATTACTACCACAATAGCTCATATTTAATAAATAGAAACATGATCAACACAATTACAAAATCACTAAGTCTTTTTGTGACAAATACATGTATCAACAGTAACAAATCATATATCAAATGTACAACATCAGGAGTTTTTCTTCAATCGTACATATGAATAATAAAATCAATCTTGGCATCATTTCGGATTTTTCACATTGCAATGTTTCTCTATCTGCATAAAATAAAATGAATTACCCTCACTTAAAAACGCACAAGTCTGTCTCACATAAAACTATTTCATGCACTGCCCCTAAGTCATAAAACAGAAGAGCTCACTTCTTGTCTAAGACACACGTTTAGAAAAGGAACTCGTAGTAAAAAAGTGAGATCACAAGTGAGCTTGTCTGTTTTATGTCCCTGGGGTTGGATCTAACATTAAACAAGAGGCCCATGGGCCACATCGCTCACCTAAGTCACCTTGGCCTATATTTAAAGATTTTCTCTCTATACATGTATATGCATGTAAAACTTTGATCCCTATCGTGGCACCAACCTAATCCCTGGGGCCATGATTTTTACAAATTTGAATCTGCATTATGTCAGGAAGCCTTCATGTAAATGTAAACTTCTTTGGCCCAGTGATTCTTCAGAAGATTTTTAATGATTTTCCAGATATATTTGTATGTAAAACTTTGATCCCCTATTGTTGTTCCATCCTACCCCTGGGGGCCATGATTTTTACAAACTTGAATCAGCATTTTGTCGGAAGCTTTCATGTAAAATTCTACTTTCCTAGCCCAATGGTTCTTGAGAAGAAGATTTTTAAAGACTTTCCCTGTATATTTGTATGTAAAACTTTGATCCCCTATTCTGGCCCCATCATAACCCTGAGGGCCATGATTTTTACAAAGTTGAATCTGCACTATGTCAGGAAGCTTTCATGTACTTTTCTACTTTCCTAGCCCAATGGTTTTTGAGAAGAAGATTTTTAAAGATTTTCTCTATATATATGCATGTAATACTTTGATCCCTATTGTAGCCCCATCCTACCCCAGTGACCATAATTTTACAAAATTGAATCTGCACCATGTCAGGAAGCTTTCATGTAAATGTAAACTTCTTTAGCCCAATGATTCTTGAGAAGATTTATATATATATATTAGTATGTAAAATTATGATCCCCTATTGTGGCCCCATCTTACCTCCGGGGGCCATGATTTTAACAAAATTGAATCTGCCATTATGTCAGGAATTAGCTTTCAAGTCAAATTGTAATTTCTTAGCCCAGTGGTTCATGAGAAGATATTTTAAAGATTTTCTCTATTATTTATTTGAATGTAAAACTTTGATCCCCTATAAATAAATAAATGTTTTTTGGTATATACATACATACAAACATGCATAAATACCAAGGATAACCCATGAAAGCTCGAAAAGTTATTTTCAATGGGGTCCTTTGATGCACGGATGTTTGTGCTAGGGGGATCATTTATGTGGGAGGAAACTGGAGTACCCGGAGGACGCCCACGTGTCCGAGCGGGCGACCGCCATACACTCTCACATACAACCACTGCCGATCACGGGGATCGAACTCGGGTCGCAGCGGTGAGAAGCGAGAACGCTACTTCTGCGCTACCCGGACGCACTCAAGAAGTTTGTGGCCCCTGATCCCCTATTGTGGTCCCATCATACTCTCGGGGGTCATGATTATAACAAACTTTAATTTGCACAATATCAGGAACCTTTCATATAAATATCTACTTTCCTGGCCCAGTGGTTCTTGAGAAGGATATTTTTAAAGATTTTCCCTATATATTTGTATGTAAAAATTTGACCCCCTATTATGGCCCCATCCTACCCCTATGGGTCATGATTTTAACAAACTTGAATTTGCACAATTTAAGGAAGCTTTCATGTAAATTTCAGCTTTTCTGGCCCAGTGGTTCCTGAGAAGAAGATTTTCCCTTTATATTTGTATTTAAAACTTTGATTCCCTATTGTGGCCCCATCCTACCCCCAGGGGTCATCATTTTAACAAACTTGAATCTGCACCATGTCAGGAAGCTTTCATGTAAATTTCAGCTTTTCTGGCCCATTGGTTCTTGAGAAGATTTTTAAATGACTCCACCTATTTTTGCATTTTTGTGATTATCTCCCCTTTGAAGGGGGCATTGCCCTTCATTTGAACAAATTTGAAAGCCCTTCACCCAAGGATGCTTTGTGCCAAGTTTGGTTGAAATTGGCCCAGTGGTTATGGACAGTGCTCCCACTGGACCAGAATTCCCTTTCGCCACTTTTTCGGGGAGTGGCTCGGCACAAATAATCACATGCTTTACAATTATTTCCATCATATTATATATTATTTTATTCATTACACTTATTTTAGCATTTTGAATAAGTTACATTACTTAATCATATCCAGCTACCATACCTAAACATTTCTTTCTGAAATAATAAGAAGTTGATTTGTTTGATAAATTCTATTATGGAAATCAAAATTCGGATAATAAATCATAAAAATATAAACTTCATGATGCTACACCCCTCAGTGAAAACATTGTGTACATTGCCCGAAATGCAGATGTCACAAAACATCAAACCCAATTTAAAGTCGTATCTCAACCATTCCCTATTGAATTTCCGTTTTTATATGGAAGATTTTGCAATTTGGACAGAATCAGATGTTTGAGCAGGTGGGGTTGACTGTAAAGCCAAACATAGTTATTTTTTAATTTTAGACTGACTAGGGTCAGAAGCTACAAGTTTAGTGTCAAAATAGAATGGGGTGCATAGTCTTAGGAGATTAGCATTTTTATACTGTTGCGCACCGAACTTCAAAGAAAATTATTTATTAAAATTGCTATGTCCATATCAATAGTGACCGACCGCATAATTGTTTATGAAATATTCAAACTAAAATCAAACACATCAAAATCTTGTAATCAACGAGTTTGGCCGCAAAAACAAACAATTGATGTATTCATATATACATTATACACAATAATACGGCCAATTTAATTACCGGTCGGTTCTCTGGTTAAGAATTGACATTAATGTGGAGATGATAACACGATAATGAATAAGACTTTAAATGTTAAACAATTGACCACAGCAGGGTAAACAGCTGTCCGATGTACTTTATTACATAATCACCGACTTTTTTGCAGCCATAAATTACCTGAGGCTGTGACCAGCTCTGTATGCACTGGAGCGAAGCAAGATTTCCAGTCGCACGCGTTGACTGAATAAACAGATTTTGACTGCATAAACAAATAGGCGATAATGCGTCACTGACAAAGGATTTAAAATACAATTTATTGCAAAAAGGGAGTTTCGCCACTTTCAATTTTTTTTCACCATTTTTGAAAATAATTCGCCATTGGCGAAAATGGCGAAGCCCAGCTCGAGCACTGGTTATGGAGAAGTCGAAAATGTAAAAAGTTTACAGACAGACGGACAGCAGGCGATCAGAAAAGCTCAGATGAGCTAAAAATATATCGGGAATATCTAGTTCTTGTAGAATCTTATTGTTGCTGTGATTTCTTCAAGTTATCCAAAAGTAACAACCTTCCAGCTTCGTAGTCATCTTCATCCACACTCACCAGCAGTTTGATGGATTCATTCCCCACCGCTTCCTTCAATGAGTCTGCAGAACAAATGAATGCACTCTATACTGCCTATATGTAGAGGTTTCCTTATCACAATATTATTCAGTGAGAAGATTGCTTACAGATGATTACAGGCACATATTTATGACTATTGTTGCCACTGCATACAGGGACATTTTCGTCCTGTATTTTTTTCAGGCCATTATACATATCGAGAAATATTTCAACCAAATTAAAAAAATACCCTGTCAAATATTACTGATGAATTTATACGCATTCAATTTTGAATTCAGATGGGTTGCATGGGTGAAGTACAATTTCTAACTTTGTATAACTTTAGTATGATACCCTAATCAAAAGATACAGGATCATGGCCCGGCAAAGTCTTGATCCTTCCTGACCAACGATCTCTCTGCATTTCAATAACATAATAACAAAGTAACCACACCCACATTAAAAGGATTGAGAATACAAAATGTTTATCGACACTCATGGAAAACTGTAATGAAAAAATTGCAATTCTATACTTAAAGGTCAGTTTGCATTGAGCAATCTACACCTACCTGTAATAAACACCCCCTTGAGGGCCTCTAATAAAGAACCATTAAGATAATCTCTCCAAAAGGCATCCAGGTATGTTAGTTCCGTAAATTTTATATCACACACAATGGATCCAAGATCCCTGGATTTCAGAATGTTTGTAGCTTGCATGAATTTTTCAAACTGTCTCTCTAGCTGAGTGGGTTTATTTGAGTTCACATTTCCTGTTAGTGCAGTCACATGATCACTGTACTCTGCCCTCACTCTTAGACGAATATCTGTTGAGAAGAAGAGGTTAGAATCAAAATTGAGCATGCATACATATAACAAAATATGATTATAATTTGCCAATTTGTGATTATAACGCCTCTTAAACAAAACACTGTTTTTATTCAAGTTATCTTTATAATACATGTACCAGTTTGCAGCGTAAATCAGTATGTAGGACTAATCATTTAATCATCTAGGATGAAGATCACTTGTCTCTTATGTCCATATTCTGAAGTTATACTAAAAGGTCATATGTTAAGGTCATTGGAGTAACTGGACCTGGACACTACTTTACAGACTTGTCCAATTATCCTTGTTGAAGACCCCATGTCTCTTACAGTCCAGGTTCTGAATTTATACAAGTTTTTATGCTCAAGGTCAAATGTCAAGGCCATTGGAGTCACTTGACCTTGATACTAGTTGGTAGGCTTCATGATCCAATCATCATTGTTGAAGATCCATGTTTTTATCACTACATGTTCAGAAGATTATACAGCATTTTAAGATTAATGTCAAATGCCAAGGTCACAGGGTCACTTGACCTTGATAACCATTTAAAGGCCTCATGATTTAGTCATCACTCTTGTAAATACCATGTCTCTATCAGTCCAGGTGTGGAAGTTAAAACAGTTTTTATCAAGGTTACTAGAGTCAATACAAATTTGTCGGCCTCATCATTAAATCACCACTATCCAGGATCACATCTCTATTGGTCCTGGTTCTGAATTATGACCAAATTTTGGTCAAGGTCACTGGAGTTAGTTCATCCTAAGGCCAAAATAAAATATATGTGCGTTTCTGATTTTCCTACCCTACCTAAGTGTACGTTTTTGCTGTCGACTCTAAATATTTTCAAACTATAATTTTTTTCTTTTCGCGTTTGAGTTCCTCTGATTTACATTTTGACTAATATTGATCTTCAAAATGTTTGAAAAGAATTTCTAATGTGCAGTCTTCGACGTTAACTGGTGGCCCAATGCCCGTGGCCAGTAAAATCGGGATCGGGCTTCTAAAAATATTTAACCCAGGAGTCCGGCGGGCCTGTAAATGTTTTATTGTATGTGTTGTATATTACAAATAAAGCGTGAGATTGACTCAGACTTTTGCATCGAAAAACGATCAACCATGCTGCCTTTTCTGAAGTATAGGGAGGCACAGGCACTGGAAGTTAATGTAAATATATAGTATGTGAATGTATAAAAAATACATGCACATACTATATATTTACATTAACTTCCAGTGCCCGTGTAGGGAGGGGGCTCATCCATGAAATTCAAAACCTCACAAGCGTATTTCGCAATCACAACCATCAGATCCAAATAAAAAAAAACAGTCGTACAAGGAGAAAAGAGAACGAAAATCCATGCCCCATTGGACCGAGGGTGGGCCTTTGCTAAGATTTAATTCTGGAGAAAACAAAATGTTCTGTATGTGTGTTTACAAAACAAAGTAGAACATGAGCTGCTGATGTCATCTGCGAGATTAATATGTTGAAAAATAAAATAAGATAATCCTTTTAATGTCAGTTGTGTGTTTTCCTACAGTAGAACATACATGTATCTATAGTGTAGAATCAGCATGCAACACCTTGCAAATGACAAGTGGTCAAATCAGAAAAAATATTTTGGGCCATTAAAATATTGTTCGGGCTTGCAAAATTATTATACTGGGAGGCCCGAAGGGCCTGTGCTTAACAAAGTTTTTCGTGAAGACTGAATGTGTATAGACCTGTATTCAAAGCATAACGAATGAAAAGATTTTCAATAAAATGTTTTAATAAAATAAATAATTTTACCTACATACCCTGCCTAATTTTTGGGCGAGTGAAAAAGGAAACGTGCATATATTTTATTTTGGCCTAACACACGTTTGTAGTTGCCATCATACCTTTATAATTTCTGAAATTTCTAACTCTGCATAAATTTAGATTTCTCAAGTTACATGTACATGTATATCTGTTGAAAATACGGAATCAAGTTTTTTTAAAAAGAGTTCCGTGTTAGACCCCACCTCGATATACGGAGAGTCACAGACTGATCAATTATTTGCATCTACCTTGAATCATTAACACCTTGTGTTTACAGACTGAAATTCTAGCATTGAATACCTATCTTACAAAACCTTTATAATTAAACATGTTATTACCACAGGTAGCCTTTGTTTTGTTTGTCCTCTGATCTGCATCACTGTCATCCACGTGAAGTGATCCACAACTGCTGGAGGAAGAAGCAGCCATCTCTGAGCAGGAGATAGGCTCACCTTGGACATGTTCACTGGCTAATCCAGACCGTGACTTGGCTTTTCTGTGCAGGGACTGCCTCCGGAGTTTGCCATGTCTCGGGCATGGCAGATCTAGGCTTTTCCGCTTCCTTTCCTGTGGTACAGAAGTCGGTATGTTTGATAATCTTGATGTCTCTTCTAAATATTCTGTGACAGGGTCTGGACACACTAAATAAGAACAAAAATAATTCCAATGTTACCTTCAGGCTTCAAATAAAGCCTTATTTTACAATGTTTTACAATAACAAAGATGATACCACTATATCTATCTAATAATTATATACATATAATTTTATATCATCTGTAACACACAATTTGATTAGCACATTTGACTTTATTAACATTCAACACTCTTTATAACGAATTTATAAACAAAGTTGCCATTTACTCCTGCTATATGTCATCTCTGTTTTTGGCTTTTCTGTTTCCATTTTGTTGCTATGGCAATATTGGTCCATGTCATAGACAATCAATATATTCTTTATAATTATTCATCAAGTAATATCAAACTAAATTAAATTATAAGGAATGAATTTAATTTTTGCACATTTTATAAGATTTATTTTTAATATGTTTAGTAAGTTGGGACAGTTTACACTATTTTATGAACAGCTTTGCAGTTTATAATGCACAAACCGTCCCAACTTATTTTATATTGTGAAAATGAGAAAAATTACTTTTATTCCTTAAATATATATCATCTGTAACATTCTTTTGTGGGCATATACTTTTTATCTAAAGGTGTATTACACCGAGGCTTGACAGCTCCTTTGTAAGGATACCAACAACCTCATGTTGCATTGGAAATAAGGAACAAAGTAAGGATAATATAGTGTAGTCGTACAGCTGACCTAATACTTCGTCCAGCTGACTAAACTATTGCGATACGTCAGAGGCGTCCGTTTCACGAGACAGAGGACTGAATAGGGGTTACAATGACATATATTTCCGTACTGTATGAAATAAAAGATTTTATATACCTGGTTTACGTTTTCTCAAAGTGACATACTGCAGTAAATCATGTCGTGATATCATTCTCAGTAAATCAACCACGTATTTGAAGTTGGTCTCATCAACCCTGTTCATCTTTTCCAGTCCAAGCAAAAATTCGACCCCATCCTTCACCCTACCTATTATTCTCTGAGGCATAATGCCATTGTAAAGATATTTCAATATGTTAATATCTTTCTGTGTCATTCTACTACCAACAATTGTGAACATTTCATGCAAAGTGTAGCATCCTCTCAATTCATCCGCCATCTTGGTTTTTTCACTTACTGTCATTAACTCGTTCTGATATTGATTCGCACAATGACCCCCAAAGTCGTATAATTTTGACTACGAATATAATATTTTTAACGGGCAGTCGGAAGAGAAAAATCCTATATGACCCAACACAATGGGGGATATAGGCCACTCAATATTTACATCAGAGAAAGAGTAGTCAATACAATAAAACGGCCTCCCCTAGCAGGGCCGTAAGTAGGGTTCTAAATCAGGGGAGGCAGGGGATTGGGGGCCGCCGATTGACTTTACGACTGAAAATGACACTTTTTAAATCCCAATTTATCATGTTTGTGTTTCATTTGTACTATGTAAAGAATCGTAATATGGTGTCAAAGACAAAGGTGCTTGTCTTCATTTTAAACATATATCCTATAATATAACATTTATATAATTTTATTTTCTTTTTTGCCAAAAAATCAGACGAGGCAGTTGCCTCGTCTGCCTCATCGGCAGTTACGGCCCTGCCTAGCCCCGGACAGTGGCAAGATCACCATAAAAAATAAAAAAAAAAGGTAGAGAAAAAAGCCATGTATCATATTGTTGGCAAGCATATTTCTCAAGGTTATACGGGTTTTTTTTCTTTCATTGCTACAATGATGAGTTTGACTAGCGCAATCCACAAGAGGAGACGATTTTGGATTCTGAGGGGACTAGTTAGCTGTTGCACACGGAATGACGACTTCCTGTGAATACTCCCTAATCAAGTGCAAATTATATTAAATTATTGACATACATTATTATATAAGTTAAGTATTGATGAATGGTTAATCAAGATTGTGCATATCATTTACTCTAATGCAAGATGCCATGTTCCGTGTAGGAGATGTCTATAATGACGAGTTTAATGTCAAGGTCGGTGTTCATCAAGGATCTGTTTTGAGTCCTTTGCTGTTTATCTTTGTACTGGAAGCACTGTCATTCCAATTTCGTACAAGCTGTCCTTGGGAGCTCCTGTTTGCTATAACGATCTAGCAGTTGTTGACACCTCCATTAAGTCGCTGATCGAAAGAATGGCCGAGCGGAAGAAAAGATTGGAGGAGAAAGGACTCTTGAAAGGTCAACAAGGGCAAGACCAAAGTGATGCTATCAGGCATGAATATGGAATATTTGAGAAGTTCAGGAAAGTACCCATGTTCCGTCTGCCTAAAACTCACAGGCAGGAACTCCCATCTTCTGTAACAGCTGCTCATGCTGGGTCCATAAAAATGTAGTGGAATCAATGGTCCTCTTAAACCCGATCCAAGATACAAGTGCCCGCGCTGTCATGGACTCATTCGACCTATAGATGGTAGGCCCATGACAGAGGTAAAAATAGGTGAGGACACACTTGAAGTTGTAGCAGACTTCCGTTACCTTGGAGACACTTTGTCATCTGGATGTGAAATTGCAGCAACAACACGATGTAAGTCTGCTTGGAAAAATTCAGAGAGCTTCTTTCACTCCTGACGAACAAACATCTGGCAATTACAACCAGAGGTCATCTATGTTCAACTTACATTAGACATGTGTTGCTATATGGTTCCGAAACATGGGCATTAACAGCCGCCACTCCAAGAAAACTGATACGCAACGACAAAGCCATGATAAGATGGATATGCCTTGTCAATCTTGAAGTGAATGTCAGTTTTGAGTCTCTTATTACTCCGCTTAACATCAGAAACATCGCTGATGGTATCAGGACATGTAGGCTGAGACAGCTAGCTAGGCCATGATGAGCGCAGTACAGGTTGGATATCACAGTTAGGTTCATACATTGAATGTCACGGGATATCGAGCTCCAGGCAGACCAAAGCTGACATGGGATGAATTAGTAAAACGAGACCTAGAGTCTACAGGGTTAGATATGATCAATCCACTGGATCGCCAAGTATGGAAAACACACTTCGACCTCGTCAGGACAGTCAGGCGCCAAATTGAATAAACTTAAATAATTGAAGACATCTTTAATCATTCGAAGATATCATTAATTCATTTGAAGCGCGCAGCAATTCTATTAATGATCGCCTCAAATGATTAATAATATCTTCAATTCTGAATTATTGCGCGCATTAATTGAATTAAATGATAGCATTCATTATTCTGCTGAATTGATGATCACTATAATTGAATTGCTGCTCTCTTCAAATGAATTGATGATATCTACAATTTAATTGATGCGCGTTACAATTCAATGGAAGAGAGCATTAATTCAATGAATGCGCGCATCAATTCAATTATTCCTCTCATCAATTCGATTGTTCAATGCGCGCATCAAGATATTTGAATTAAATTTGAATATGACAAGTTTTTAAATCGAGACAGGCTACTGACAAACAAGTTGATGATGCAGGGGTTTCACGGCGGGTGTGATGGGTTAACAGGGAATGTTTACTTCTCCTAGACACCTGACCCCACTTCTGGTATATATATCCAGGGGTCCGTGTTTGCACAACTGTCTATTTTGTATTGCTTATAGGAGTTATGAGGTTGATCACTGTTCGTTATCTTCACCTTTCATAGATGTGTCAAAATGGGCCTAAACCAGTACAAACCATAAAGACGGACGAGCAGTTTCATATTTTTGTTCTAATTGAAGTTTACTATTAATGTGAATTTGTTAAAATAAATTTGAACTAAGTCGCCAGATGATCTAGATCTACAGCAGCAAGGTCAAAAATAGGATACTTTCAGGAAACATTATTATTCCATGTATTCAAAGCACAACTATGCATCACATTTATGTGGGAAATTTGACTAGTTCACAAGGAAATAATGTGAATGTGATGGGACTCTTTCCCAATACTCAACGACGGAAACAAGGTATAAATAAAGACCAAGTATAAATGATGTCACTATTGATTCAATTTTACTTTACGTCAACAGGTCCAAATCCTATTCGTACAAAACTTTACTCTGTTCCATTGAGAGTTTTACATGCGTTATTTCAAGAAGCCACAGTTAGTCTATACTTGGATTTTTCAACACCTGAATATAGACTGAACTCTATGATTATGGACGTTGCCAATCACAGGCTCTTTAAACCAGCACGGGTCATGGTAGCTGCAGAACTGTAGCTCTCTGAAAAAATATTTTGACATAACAGAGAGCTACAGAGCCACCCCTTATAAAAACCTTCGATTTACGGCGCACAAAAAGTTGCGCACGGTTGAGGCCTTATATCGTTGTATTCTTGAGTTGCTGTTTCATATATTTAATATCAAAAAATTCTTAACATTTTCCTACTATACTTGTGTCTAAACATACCTTCAAATATTCATTAAAGCCCCATACGACCTGAAAACTCCCAGCTTCAAATGATTTCGTTTATTGACGTAGCCATGTTAGGTAGCCGGGTCAATTCGAATCCTGGTTAATTTCCATACTTGCACAATAACGTCAAGATGTGAATTCATATCCCCACAAATATTTTAGCTAAATATTTTAAATAATGTATCATCCCAGTGCCTTTAAATAATAATTATTCTAATAGCTAAACTCACGGCAATGCGGCTTTCATTAGTCTGGTTCGGTCCCCATCCCTGCCACATGAGTGTTAAGGACTTTGGTGGCATTTTCATGAATCAAGAGCTTATTTTACCTTTAGAAAAACTTTATTTTTTTTTATTTTCTATAAATTATTCGTATTGTTGATAATTGAAGAGCGAATACATAACATATAACGAATTTTATGAATATATACCAACAACAACAGGGTACGATTTGACCCGGCTACCTAACATGGCTACGTCAACAAACGAAATCATTTGAAGCTGGGAGTTTTCAGGTCGTATGGGGCTTTAATGAATATTTGAAGGTATGTTTAAACACAAGTATAGTAGGAAAATATGTTAAGAATTTTTTGATATTAAATTTATGAGACAGTAACTCAAGAATACAACGATATAAGGCCTCAACCGTGCTCAGCTTTTTGTGCGCCGTAAATCGAAGGTTTTTATAAGGGGTGGCTCTGTAGCTCTCTGTTATGTCAAAATATTTTTTCAGAGAGCTACAGTTCTGCAGCTAGGGTCATGGATGATATTCCTTCCTTCAACTATATAGTCCAGCTGGACATGCCATTACTGGTGATGTTGATATAATTGAAAACGAGGACCTCAAATCACTTATTCTAAAAGGTCCTAAATACAGAGAACCTCGGTCTTTTAATTGGCGACAGAACTTCATCTCTATTATGAATTCTGTCGAAGATTATGCCAGACGATGGGCTAAATATGAAAAAGAAGAACTTGATACATTGTCAGAATGGGTTAAAAGAATAAGAGGAATATTAAAATCCCGCATTAGACATATTAAAACAAAAGTGTGTACCATCTATTTTTCTGTGTTTAGTAAACCAGAAGTGATAAAAGAAGTAGATGGGTTACATGAGGAACATGTTTTGGTTCCAGCTGACAAAGCTTGTAACAACATTGTCTTTGTTTGTAAGGCTCATTATTACAACTGTATTTTAAACGAACTTGGCATTAATTCCACTTTTGGTAATCATACTTTAGCTGCAATAATGTAGCCCTCTCTGATTTTTTTTTTTTTTTTTTTTTTTTTTTTTTTTTTTTTTAGGGAGAGGGCTACAACTCCTTAGGATCTCCGTAATGGTGCAAATGCGGGAGTGATTCACTCCCGCAACATTTGCGCTCATTCTAAACATTTCCTGACTTTCTTTACGTAAATAAAATGATATTCTATGTTTCTTAGTCAATATATAAATTTACAACCTGCAACTTTAGATTTGTGAGGCTCTATTCTACCGTTTTCAACAATTTCGATAAATCCCAGTTTCTCGATTCATATTTATGCGCCATGTTTGATGTACTGAAGTTTCAACTTCCGGTTGTCAAGTCATTTGCATATGCCATATAAGGTGGTATTTACATCAATGGACAAGTATGGAGGCGAAAGCTATTTCGTCGGTATTGAGAAGGTTTGAATTTAATATCAAGTTAAAAACCGAACAGCAGAGTGTAAATTCTTTCTGCAACAATATGATTTTCTTTCCTTTGTCGAAGTGGCTCGAGTAACTACATTTTCGCGCTGATAGTCAATGTTTAGGCTTTTCATTAGATCCACCTACGAGATCTCGCGATAACAAGCATGGCGGAGCAGACGAAGAATTTTGCATGCTGTACATTATATTTAATGAAAAACACCTTTATTAGACATGCCCGAGCACAAAGTTGGTACTCCTTTTGGTGTAAACAACATTTGGGACCAATACACAGAGTTTATTATCGGTTATTCATAAAATTATTTTGCACCATTACGGAGATCCTATGGAATTGTAGCCCAATCCCGAAAACGTCAGAATAAAAAAAAATTGGATTGGGCTACATTATTGCAGCTAATCATACTTATACTCCAACTGCCCTTTCAAAAGATGAAATTCTTCAAAACCATGCTTCAGTTTTAGACACATTTAATATCCCTGTCAATGGGTCGAATGAATATGAACTACCGTACCTATATTGGATTCCTAAACTACATTAACAAAAACTTACAAACAAAGATACATTGCTGGATCCAGTGAGTGCTCTACCACGCCCCTATCTTTGCTCCTCACGAAAATATTAACAGCTGTGAAGGAGAAACTTCAAACTTACTGTGGGACTACATATGCCAGAAGTGGTGTTAACCAAAATTAATGTGGATTCTAAAAAATTCTAAAGAAGTTTTATTCAACTTGAAATCACAAAACTTTTTCCAAATCAATAACCTCAAAACCTATGATTTTTCAACACTTTACACGACCATTCCTCACGATAAATTAAAGACTAGACATTTTGACATCATAGACAGTTGCTTCGTCAACAAAAAGGGAAAAAAGAAATATTCATATCTAGTGATCAGTCATCCAAAAATTATTTTGTTAAACACCACTCTGATTCCTCGCACACGTAAAAATATGCTAGAGTTCCTCCATTGACAATATCTTCGTAGTCTTTGGTGATCAGGTCTTCCAACAGTCTATCGGAATTCTCATGTGCATGAATTGTGCTCCTTTGTTAGCTGACCTGTTTTTATATTCATATGAAGCAGAATTTACTCAAAAACTTCTACGCAAGAAGAAGAAATCTCTTGCTGTGGCCTTCAATTCGACATTTAGATATATCGACGATGTTTTAATGTTTTATCTATTAACAATAGTAATTTTCATTCATATGTCTATTCGATATATCCCTGTGAAATCGAAATAAAACACACCACAAAGTCGTCCACATCTGCTTCATACTTAGATATTTTATTGAACATAGACATTAACGACAAACTGACAACTCAACTTTATGACAAACGGGATGATTTCAGTTTCTCCATCGTCAACTTCCTATATATAAGTAGCAATATTCCATTATCACCTACATATGGTGTTTATATCTCTCAACTGATTCGATACGCAAGAGCTTGTTCTGCATAGGGTCAGTTTTTAAATCGAGGCAAGCTACTGACAAACAAGTTGATGATGAAAGGGTTTCAACAGTCTCAATTAAAGTCAGCATTTCGCAAATTCTATGGTCTTTATAACGATCTAGTTCGTTAATACAACCTATCATTGGGTCAAATGCTCAATTAGATGTTTCATACCGATTGTGAGGCCGATCTTGGCACACTTATTTTGACTACGGATAACTCCGTTAACTTGATCAAGATATAGGGCTCACGGTGGGTGTGGCCGGTCGACAGGGAATGCTTACTCCTCCTAGGCACCTGATCCTACCTCTGGTAAAATAACCTTCTTGCGTATTTGGGAAAGACATTTTTTTTTTCAAGATCTTATTATATATTAAACCACTCATTGCATAATCATGTTTTACAATACGTTACCACTTCTAATAATATATAGCGACGTTGTATGACGCAATCTTAAAAAATAGCGCAAATTATAGGATTTATACTAGTAATGTAAACCTAAAAATTGTGTTCTTTCACCAACTTTACATATAAAAACCAGTACATTACAGGAAAAGAACATGTTAGAGAATATTTCTAACAAAAAATTATTCACTTTGGACGTTAGGCCGAATTTTGATAAACATGGTCTTCGTCCTTTAGAACAAATAACTATTGTAATGCAAGATATAATGCTGTTTTCTTGACTTTCCGAAATATTACACCCGTCCGGAATATCAACACTCTCCCCGATTGTCGATATTTGTATAAAATTATTTCATTGATTAAACATTATTAAAAAGTCTATTTCGTTTGGGCGTAAAAGTTAATGGGCAGTCACTAAATATGCATTCAGGCTGAAGTTCTCTGTTCAGTAAGTTTGAATGGGTCAAATTTGAATGTCCGATTCGTTTTCTTGAAATAATCACTTCACCCATAGGGGCTAAGCCCGTTTTGGGCCCGAACCCTGTGATACCATAAATATATTTATATTTAGCCCCTGTGACTTCCCCTTGGCGTGTCATGACGATGTTTCACGGTTTGTTTACTTTGTTTTGAATAGGATAAAGTTTACTTGTGTCATTACTTGTATCATAGAAATCCTAATAGATTTGCCAAAGAAAATTTACATATGGTTTTATGAAATCTTTCAAATCAATGTATGGAATTTTGATATACATGTACAATGAAAGGTGAAGATAACGAACAGCGATCAATCTCATAACTCCTATAAGCAATACAAAATAGAGAATTGGGCAAACACGGAGCCCTGAACAGGGCCGTAAATTAACCTTCAATTTGGAGGAGGCAGGAAATTAGGCGGGGGTCTGGGGGCCCCCAGACGCTGAGCACATTTTGTGCACACTGAACACGTTTCGTGCAAAATCCTTGATTCTAGGGCCTTCTAAGATGTTACTTGACTAACTCATTCTAAAAGAAAGATTTGGAATGCTTTTTAAGGGAGGTATCATGTTCTTAGTTATTGGAAACAACATAAATTCTAATGAACTTTAAATTTTAATTTTTTTTGGCTCAAAAGTTGGAGGAGGCAGCTGCCTCCTCCGCCTCCATGTAATTTACGGCCCTGCTGAATGTACCAGAGGTGGGATCAGGTGCCTAGGAGGAATAAGCATCCCCTGTCGACCGGTCACATCTTGAAGTGCATTTTTTGCCGCTTTGTCTTCTTTTGGTGTTGCCATGGATACCAATGCGAGAAGATTTTTGAAAATTTGTCAATTTTGGCAGTTTTTAACCCGCCCCAAAGGCCCCAGGAGGTCTGAAATTTGGAATTTATGTTCCCCTTGAGGATATGAACTGCGACGCTTCACGTCGCTATTATAATTTAACGAGCTTCATGAAAAGTGTGCGTTCCAGTTCATATCCTCAAGTATTTAAAAAAAATGATATTTACTTTTTATATTTACATTCTACTTCCGTGCCTGTCGGAATTTTCAGCCCTTAAGGTATTCAATGTATAACGATCATATTTCAGATCTAATAAACGGATGGTAGGATTTTTGTAATCATGGCACCATTATGAAGGGTTCATTAAATAAAAATAATCCACCATAGGAATTTACAAAATTTTGATAACTATTTGGTTTATTTCATCTAGAATTTAAGATTGAAGTATATGGGAAATCATGTTTTATTAGAATATTTTTGAAAGAAATTGTATTTTTATACAAATCTCTTGGTAAAACGTTGCATAAACTTTGTTTTTATAAAAGTATGAAATAAAATTAATCATATACTACATATAATTTTAGAACATTATATTTTTCTTATTTTCATCAAGGGTGGATAACTCTTCAAAAAAGGTTCAAGTGCAAATTGGTCAGCTTCTGATCATTTACCAGTCATGTGAATTTGAGGTATTTCACTTTCATCACTGTTTAACACTTAACACTTTATCTTGATTTAAATCGTTCAAATTTGTTCGATCTTCTTTCGTTATACAATGAATACCTTAAGACAGACGTACTATATTTATTAAGATTCATACGCACATTGTTCACAACTGCAATGCATCCACGAGGAAATCGGCATCATTACAATTTGTAAAGATATCAAAGGCAAAAACATTGGAAACGTAAATATATAAAACTGTCTCACACTGTGGTTCCTCGCATGATACCAACAGAGACGTGTCATGTAGATAATGTTACTTATAAACACATTTGTGTCACGGGGCTCGATCTTGGATAAGCATTATACTCCAAAAAGCATTGTAGTATCTGTGACAGTGCTACTAATTTTCTGAGTAGAAATGGCACGCCACATGAAACTTCTGTTTTTTCTCGCGGTTTCATCTTTGCCATGGACGAAAAGCGAATCAACGAAAGACGAACTCAGAAGGTTGATCGAAGAATATATTACGGACCATAACGTCGATAAAGGATGTGCATCATTGAGGGAAGATTTCTCATTTCTGACAAACGAAAATCTTATTCTAAAACAGACTCTGTCCAAATTGGAATCGGAATTAAATGATATGAAATCTCGCATCGAAGACATAATGACTGAAAACAGGGAACTGAAAGAGCAGATGGTCGCGATGGACAGAGAAATGTCCCACTTTAGAAATACGCATCACGTGACAGAAAAGATAGATTCTGGCCACCGGAATAACTCGGACAGGAGTGACTTTAGCAAAAACCATCAACGCAGACGCAGATCTAGTGAGTATCTATTTTAAAGGTCCTGAAATGTACGTGACATTCTTGGTGAGCACTTCGTTGTTTTGAATAGTTTTCACGGTTTAACTTTTATCCTTACAGATATCATTGAACGGTTATTGATACCGAGCACCGGGATAGCAGCGAGTCCGCCGATAGCATTCACCGCGAGTATTTCCGCCAATATTGTTGACCCCAATGACGGCCAGACCTTTGTTTTCGACCATATCGTTACAAATTCTGGTAATGCCTACAACAAAAACAACGGCATGTTTACATCCACAGTAAGAGGCATCTATGCCTTTTATGGTTCCCTACTCACAGGGGCTGGCAAATACCTAGAGGCAGAAATAGTTCGCAATGGCAATGCTTTCTGTGGTCTTTACAGTGGTGACAAGGACTTTTGGGCTCCAGGATTCAATATGGCCACAATTGAACTGAATGTGGGAGATGCTGTGTGGGTGAGGGTAGATGATGTTTACCACGACGCGGGCGTTTTGGTTGACAGCAGATTTACTTCATTTTCCGGTTATCTGTTGTATGAAACTGAATGATGGAATACAGTGTGTATATAAAATGTGTTATCTATTCCTCTATCAAAAATCATACCCTCTAACAAACACATACCCCATCTAACAAACACATACCTCTTAAATTAGAAGCATCGATGGTCACAAAAGTGGACCAGATGAAGGAGGAAAGAGAAACGTTGTTAGGTATGTTTATATTTTGAATAAAATTAATTTCAAAACAAACTGATTAAAAAGCTGTAAAGCATCTCTCTGAACGTTTTGTAACTTGTCAAAATCTTCGCTTCGAAAGCCATGTTTTCCTTTGCTCCCGAACACTTGAAATGGGGGGGGGGGGTTATTAGTTGAATATCGCAATAAGGAATGGTAAAGTGACCAATCGCATAAAGAAGCTGAGAAACAACTTCAAGCGAAAATATCGGCGTTGTGTCCTACGGGAGGTAAAAGAAGTGCTACAGACTGGGAGGGGCGGTTCCGACTATGTATAACGATCTAGTATGCCAATACAACCTGTCAAATGTTGCCCGACGTGTTATTTAAACTCTGATTTTGATTATGGATTACTCTGTTTACCTGATCAAGACACATGTATAGGGTTCATGGCGGGTGTGACCAGTCGACAGGAGATACTTACTCCTCCTAGACATATGATCACACCTCTGGTATATCCAGAGGTCCGTGTTTGCCCAACTCTAAATTTTGTATTCGTCATAGAAGTTATTAGATTCGTTCGTTATCTTCACCTTTTCACATTATCGTACGCCGGGGTTTCTGCATTTAGTGAATAAATGAGTATATAAATTCATTGAACCAATGATATTTGCATATTTGCTGAAAATAAATCAGTATTAAATTTTGAAAGAAAAAAACCTAGCGGAATTACTTTGATATATACATGTACATTGTTTCATGACGTCCCTCTCGAGAATATTTCACTCATATGGAGACATCACCACTGCCGGTGAAGGCCTGTAAAACTTAGGCCTTTGCCTGGCGCTTACGATCTTTGAGCAGGGAAGGATCTTTATCGTACTACACCTGCTGTGACACGAGGTCTCGGTTTTTGCTGTCTTATCCGAAGGACTATCTCATTTATTTGCCTACTACGACAATCAAGGGGTACTGAGGACCTTTTCTATCCCGGATCCCCGGGGGTGGGGTACTGAGGACCTTTTCTAGCCCGGATCCTCACATGACTGCAGTGAAATACATAACACGTTCGTAGTTGAGTTATATTATCTACATTAACAAAATGCACAATATCACCAGAATGACATCAACACACACAGAATGACATCACAATCAGTAACGGATTTAGACACACACAGAATGACATCACAATCAGTAACGGATTTAGACACACACAGCATGACATTACAATCAGTAACGGATTTAGACACACACAGCATGACATTACAATCAGTAACGGATTTAGACACACACAGAATGACACCACAATCAGTAACGGATTTAGACACACACAGAATGACATCACAATCAGTAACGGATTTAGACACACACAGCATGACATCACAATCAGTAACGGATTTAGACACACACAGAATGACATCACAATCAGTAACGGATTTAGACACACACAGCATGACATCACAATCAGTAACGGATTTAGACACACACAGAATGACATCACAATCAGTAACGGATTTAGACACACACAGCATGACATTACAATCAGTAACGGATTTAGACACACACACCCCTTTTGTAACCAAAAAAAAATTTATAATAATAAAATAGTCAAACAATAGCGCAAACGTACATGTACAAGACTTAACATTATATATACAAACAAGTGCATTAAGATTAACATGCCAGTTGTTGGTTTTTATTTATTTATTTCATTAAGCATAAAGTATAGCTAGAATGACCCATAAAGGTAACATATAACGTCTCAAAAGCCTATTCCCCCTTTAACAAATCCTGGATACACAACTGACAATGTTGATATATATCAGATTCGAAATAGCAAATGACTGCATGGTTTATGAAATATGCATTGAAAATATGTATTATCAAACATCTGTATAAAAAACAAAACAAAAAAAAAAACAAAACAAAACATTTTCATGTCCAATATTTATACCTATGATATATTTACATCTTTCTAGTGATAGCCATTTCCTCATGAATGCACAACAGTTGTGAACAATGCGTGTATGAATCTTGATAAATATAGTACGTATGTTCTAACGGTTGTTGTTCAGACAGAAATGGAAATAGAATGTAAATATAAGCAATTCATAGAGTACGCAGGCGTGAAGTGTAGCAATTCACATCCTCATGTATTTCAAAACTGAAATCTATTTAATATTGAAGTATATCTACATACACACACTCGATGACATTTAGAAAATCTAAAATTACCATGATAATTTTCAGAAATAGATTATACTTTAACTTATAGATAACGAGATCAGGTACTATCAACTACACACAAGTCATAAGCTGAGACTTGTCATGCATATTTGGGTATGAAAGTCTTGGGTCTAATTTTTTTTTTTTTTTTTTTTGGTTGTGCTCATCAGTGAAAAGTCAATTAACAACGCAGGAAATACGAAATGTAATGAAAGAGTTGGAAGAGGGGAGAAATGAGAGCTCGGTCTACTCTGGAGAGAGGGAGAACCGTTTGTTGTGGGAAGAGGTGGTTTCCCTCAGAAGAGCCCAGAGTCGTTTGGAGGCTGACCTGAAGCATATGCAGACCAAAATAAAGGAATTATCGGATGAAAACGCATGTCCCAAGCAGAAAATTGATGAACTTTATGAAGAAAAACTGGAACTAAAAAGCTCGACCAGTGATGTGGACGGCGAAGCCGCTGTTGACCATCCTGAAGAAACCGTGCGTCCTGCAAGAGCTAAATCGTGTATGTTAATTATTCATTAAGAATTTAAAATGCCAAACAGGTTTTATGCAAACGTAATACATTACATGTAGTATGTGCGCTAGTGATCAGCGTTGATCATGATCTCTTTAATCAATTTCATGTCTTACATAACTCTTTATATTACATGTATTAATGACAATCAGCTAAATAATTACGTTTTGATTTTACTTTAGTACGCTTTCTCGTAAACTCCGTAGTTCTTTCACCTAATCCGATCGCATTCTCCGTCCGACTGACACACAACATCGCCAATCCACTCGACAACGACATATTTCTCTTCGACTATCTGGTTATCAATTCTGGAAATGCCTACAACAAAAACAATGGGATGTTCACGGCACCACTCAAAGGGATCTACGCTTTCTCCTCCTCCATACTCACTTCGGCGGGCAAATATGAAGAAGTAATGATCGTGCGCAATGTGGTTAATTTCTGCAATGTATTCTCTGGCGACATGGATTTCTGGGGCCCTGGATTCAACATGGCTATCACAGAGCTAGAAGTTGGAGACGCTGTTTGGGTCAAAGTTCACGGTCAATTCCATGCCACTGGTACCACAATTAATGGTGGCTGGACAACGTTTTCGGGATTTTTATTGTACGAGACTGAATAAAATTTCCGGATTAATTAAATAAATCCATGTGTTCAATCTAGAATCCATCTGCATTATATTCGACATTGTTAGATTCCTTCCAGGAATACCGGTAGGATGTGCGTTGTTTTCTAATGTTCAACTGTCGATAATGAATATATTATATGATTGGGCCTCAGATATGAGACAGAGTACCTGTGAATATTGTAATAATGTACTTGGTACATTTTATATCTTTTAATAGCCCAGTGTTAGATATCTTGTCATGCTATACCGAACAGCCCAGCGTTAGATATCTTGTCATATCTAGTGATTTGGGCAGCAGCTTCTAAATGTTAATCAAGGCCAAAGAAAATTGAGACATTTTAAAAAATCTGTGTGCAGCAGATTCCATATACATATATCACTCAAATTCAAATGCTGGGGAAAGTATTAAAGCATGTAATGCTGTTGAATGCTGGGGAAAGTATTAAGGTATGTAATGCTGCTGAATGCTGGGGAAGTATTAAGGTATGTAATGCTGCTGAATGCTGGGAAAGTATTAAGGTATGTAATGCTGCTGAATGCTGGGGAAAGTATTAAGGTATGTAATGCTGCTGAATGCTGGGGAAAGTATTAAGGTATGTAATGCTGCTGTCAACTTTGCTGCAATGATTGATGAAAATAGTAACGTGAGACAGCCCTGACGATTCGGATGTACCAAATCTGCCAAGCGCACTCGTATGTCCAAGAGCCTATCTGACGAGCATTGTCCATAGGCAATCGATGTAACACAGGTAGAATCGGACTTGATTCACTGCAGAATACAGTCCAGACACGCCAGCAGCACTCTGTACAACCTTTGGATTAAGTCCGCGGTATCTAGGTCCTGTCAGTGTAAGAACGATGCAAAACACACACAAAGAGAAAAAGAAAAAGAAAGCACTATTTTTTCAATTCGGTTTTTTATTAACTTTCAGCTATACAGCTCATCAGTTTACCTAAATCATTAATGACACTGTTGATATCAGACAATACAACATACACATGACGGTGAATACAATCACTCATTTTCTTCTCGGACTTTCAATGCTAGGTGTATACATACACTTTCCAAGTTTACACATGTCTTTCAAGTTATTAACAGTAAACAACTGAACTACTTTAAACACAGAAGGTTTTTCCCCCAATAGTATGGCTTAATAAATCTTTTCATTAAACTTGAGTACAAAGGAAATGGAATTCATCTTCTTTTAAATTCAGTTACATATTTAGATAATGAATTCCTTATTAAAGCAATAGATCCTCCAACTGAAATACATTTTGATTTAGTTTAAAAAATCATATACTCTCAAAACCCCCGTAAAAGTTCCAAGATACGAGTCTCAGATTCCTAACAGTATTCTCCTGGATATCCTATTTCTCTCTGTTTGGATTAACAGTGTGTAAAACATCCATGCGCTCCATATGATCCGCACCTCCTCCGTATAATCTGATTATCATTTGAATTACACAAAGGGTTTCCCGTGTTAGGTTGCGTCTTCTCAGATTTTGCCTGCTCACCTTTAGATTTTATACGTTTTCTCTTTTTCGGTGATATTTCATTAGTTTCTGTCTCAGCATTCATTTAAAATCTCAAAGTATGCACAACAAACTAGTTAATACCCAAACATGCTCCAAAACATCTAGAAAATAAGATAAATTCATTTGGGATCCAAACTTTTTCTGTGCCTCACTTTCACGCATGTGCAGTAAAAAGTGACCAACGACACGAACAAGAAGATTACTGTTCCTTCCTCAGAACAAGTTCTTGCGTATCGAATCAGTTGAGAGATATAAACATCATATGTAGGTGATAATGGAATATTGCTACATAAATTTGGGAAGTTGACGATGGAGAAGCTGAAGCCATCCTATTTGTCCTTAAATTGCCGTTAACATCAATGTTCAATAAAATATTTAAGAGTGAAGCCGATATGGAAGATTCTGTAGTGTCTTTTATTTCGAGTCCATTGGGATATACATGTATATCGAATTGATAAATGAATGAGAATGATTATTGTTAATAAATAAAACGTTGTCGATATCTAAATGTTGAGCTGAAGGTCACAACAAGATATTTTTTTCTTCTCATGTAGAAGATAAATGAATTCTTCCTCGTAATATAAGAATAGGTCATCTGATAAAGGAACGCAATTCGTGCCCATGCAGGGAATTCCAATAGACTGTTGGAAGACCTGATGACCAAAGACTAAGAAGATAATGTCAATGAGGGGTCCATGTCTGCCCTACTCTTAATTTTGTATATGAGATTGATCACTGTTCGTTATGTTCACCTTTTCATCAACTTCAGAGTATTTGTGTGTGGAATCAGAGTGGTGTTAAACAAAGTATTTTTTTGACTGATTGATCACTAGATATGAATACCTTCTTATTAAATTCTTTTTCTATTGAAGACGCAACTGTCTATAATGTCAAAAAGTCAATAAGTACATGTAGTCTTTAAATTAGCGAAAGTGTCGAAAAGCCATACGTTGTTGATTTGAGAAAGGTTTTGCGATTTCAAATCTGCTAAAAGTCCTTTAAAAAACTTAGAATCCACGTTTGATTTACACCACTTTTGGCATATGTTGTGGTACAATACGTTTAAAGTTTCTCTTTCACGATAGGGACTTGATAGAGCATTAGCTGGATCCAGCAATGTGTCTATATTTGTTCCATGCATATAGCCATGATATTGTTGCAGGGGAAACTGCATCACAGTCAGTAACAATCCACCACTCCCCCTACAACAAATACCGAGGAACAGGTGTTCTATAACAGTCTAGTTTAACGTGCACTTCCAATTTTGTTTTCAAGTCTTAACATCATTTACAATGTATGTTCTAAAAAGCAATATTTGAAATCACAAAGTTAGATTAATGCACTTTAAGATCATCTTCATAGCCTAGAAGAATGTTTGCACCGAATGTCAATTTCAAGCACCATCTCAACAATATTTCATATCTGTTCTACATTTTGACATTCAAAAATTAAATGTACATTATTTTCAATGACATCAGCACAAATTTTACAGATTCTGTCAACACCCCCCCCCCCCCCCCCCCATTTGCTAAGAAAATAATGCTTGCATAAACGATTGTGCAAGTTTATAGTTAGAATCAGCAACAAATTATTTCTATAAATATTAGCCCATGTATATGTGATCATGATCTTTGAAACGTATCATCCAATTGAATTTTAATTGACTTTCATTTGAAGATTTTCTTTAGCTGTCCTAATAATCAACATTCTGTTTTATCTTTATTCAGTTTTAATCCTGAATGTTTACAGAAAGTATCAATTATGTTCAATGCTTTTTGTCAGACAGAGAATTGACAGAATTTCATTTGTTATTGATTGATTGAATATTGTTTAACGTCCCTCTCGAGAATATTTCACTCATATGGAGAACTCACCACTGCCGGTGAAGGGCTGCAAAATTTCGGCCTGTGCTCGGCGCTTATGGCCTTTGAGCAGGGAGGGATTTTTATCGTGCTACATCTGCTGTGACACGGGGCCTCGGTGTTTGCGGTCTCATCCGAAGGACCGCCCATTTAGTCGCTTCTACGATAAGCAAGGGGTACTGAGGACCTATTCTAACCCGTATCCCCACGGGATTCATTTGTTATTAAAAATAAGCTCCATGAAAACATCAAGTTTACAAAAGGAAATACTTCTCATCAAGTAAAATAATAACATTTCCAAGGATCTATTTTACAAGGAAACCAACACTCATCAAAATCTTCTTTTCAACTCTTGTCACCCATCACACACGAAATGGAACATGCCATTTAACTTAGCCAGGAGAATTTGCATACAGTTACCGACGAAGAACTTAGAACTAAAAGATTAGAAGAACTCGGTAATTATCTCCATCGCCAAAAATATCCACGTAATCTTATAACTGAAGCTATCAGAAAAGCAGAACAAATACCAATCACAGAGTTATGGAAAGTTAAGAGGAAATCAGATTCTAAAACATTACGCACAGAAATCCCTTTTGTCATCACACATAATCCGAGAAATCACAACATCTTCAACATTGTTTCCCAGTTGACAATCAAGAAATCTAAAGGACATTATTCAAGAAAAGGACACCATCCATTGCAGAAAACAACAATCAACTTTGAAAAAACTCCTAACCAAAGCTATATATTTACATCTGATAAAGAAATACATATGTACCCACTACCATAGCCATTGAAGGGCTGCAAAATTTAGGTTTATGCTCGGTGTTTACGGCCTTTGAGCAGGATCAAGGAATCTTTATCGTGCCACACCTGCTGTGACACGGGGCCTCGGTTTTTTTGTTTGTTTGTTGTTGTTGTTTTTTTTTTTTTGCGGTGTCATCCAAAATGCAAAGTGAATATATAGGAACGTTACATTTACATTACAAACACTTGGCAGACAATATTTGTTTATGAGGCCTCTGCTGGTGGACTGTTAGTCCCCGAGGGTCTCTACAGCCCAGTAGCATAGTACTTCGTTACTAGCTTGAAAATACGGATGTATATATAATTGCTGTCATACAATTTAGAAATTCATTTCAAAATTAAGGATTATCTCCCTCATGCATAGCTCTTATCCTTGGACGAATTTGGCTCCACTTTTTTGGCACGCTGTTTTTGGCTATATTTAGCTCTAAAACTTCATAGTTATTTCGGATTTCAAACATTTCGGTTGAGCATCACTGAAGAGACATTATTTGTCGAAATGCGCATCTGGTGCATCAAAATTGGTACCGTATAAGTTTTACATATAGTACACTCTGTACAACTTGTATTTGGAAAATTTAATACTAAAATTATATAAAAAATGCATTTCTAAAATGAGGTTGCCCTCACATAATTTGTTCAATGAAACAGGTACACATGAATTATCCAGAGAGACAAAATGTTTTTTGTTAAAGATGTACAGTAGTAGTATAACGCGTCCCGATAGGGAGGTCAACTGAGTGCACTTTTTATGCAAATGAGGTCAAGTAAGGGCGTTTTTGATTGGTCAAGCGGTGTTGGGGTCAACGGAGTGCACTAGGACGGGGTCAACCCCAGCAGGGGTTGTAGAGCGGGTGAATAGACTGGCCTATGGCCGCTGGTCTATGATGCGGTACTTTCGCTTTGAGTTCCTGGAATGAGTTCCTGCTATTTTTCTGAAAATCGGTATAAAATCCAGTGAAATCCTGTGTATTAAATCTAAAAGAATAACAGTGTATTAAATCTAAAAGAATAACACAAGGTTTTAAGTTGACATGTTTATTAAAGAACAATAGTACAATCCCCAGAGCTGGCACGGTCCCTAGTTTTACCCAGCGCTGTCTACAGGTAATATATATAAAGCGGCGCGCGGTGCATTGGGTGTCACTTTCGACATCATGTCAGACAAGTTACCTACTGGACTTCCACGGAGTTATATTGAACAGCGATTGAGATTTTTGAATGATCAGCTGAACAGACAACGGCAGCGTGAATTACAACTCCGCAGAGAGAATCAACGACGACTACAGTATTTACAGCGGGGAGGGGGGAAAAAGAAACTCATTTCGGATTATTACAAAATTCAACTGGAACGAGGACGTCAATCACGGAAATTTAAAGTCAAGGAAAATGTCTACAATGTTGCTTTCAAACCTATTCCAGAGAAAGAAAATACAGCCTTCATTCGTCGGCTCTTCCGGGATATGTTAAAAAATGTGAAACAGGAAATGCAGTGCAATCCCAATGATTATCTACGTTTAAATATTCGGCACCCGTCTCTGGATTCAGCTATTTGGTACGAATTTACGCAGTCCAATCAGCTCAACGAGGACAAAATTCTGAACAAAATAGAATCCGTCCAGCAATCTAAAAAGGAATTCCTAATCACCGACGGGGCAGTGCAGATGGATTTTTTCCATGTCAAATATCCACAAGGCAGCGGGTGCACTAAGAAAAAACATCTACACGTGGATAAGGAGAAATTCAAAAACTCCAAGAGAGCGATCGTTCGCATTCAAAATCCTGAGGATTCTCTCTGCTTGTCCCGGGCTATTGTGGTAGCACGTCTACACAGCCAGAAATCAAACGACCCGGCATGGGAAACGAAATGGTTACGCATGAGAAAAGGGGATTTCAAAACGCTCGACCAGAAACGAGAAGCGATAGCCTTGATGGAACAAGCTGGGTGTGTTATGAACCAGTCGTGTGGGCCGCGTGAATGGGAGCAATTACAGCACGCGCTCGCCCCACAGTATCGATTGAAAATATTTCAATTCAAAACGAATACAACTCGTTTACGACTGGAACCTATTTACAAAGGACCGGGGCACGGGACTTGTTTGAATATCCTGCTGGATAACGAGCATTACGATGCCATTGTGTCTATGCCTGGAGTGACGGAAAACGGATACTATTGCGATTATTGCGATGTTGGTTACAGTCACATTGAAGATCATCGGACCGTCTGTCCTCATCGATGCTCATTTTGTTTAGCCGATACCCCCTGTACCCCGGACGGGACTCAGACGAATTGCCCTCATTGTAAGGGATTTTTCAGAAATGCAGCTTGTTACAAGACCCACTTGAAACCTTACAGCAGTAATACAACGACCACGGTCTGCAGTTTAATGGGGCGGTGTAACCAGTGTCAGAAATGGATGTCCAAGCAATTATTAAAACGCCACGCGTGTGGGGGTCAAACCGAATGCCGCATCTGTCACAAAGTCGTCACCATGCCTCATCACTGCTTTGTACAGACGAAACCCAAACCTAAGAAAGAAAAAGAAGAAGAGGAGTTGAAAATATACATTTATTACGATTTCGAATGCAGTCAGGAAAACGGTATTCACATCCCCAATTTATGCGTGGCAGAACGTGTGTGTCAACATTGCGACAGTGTGGATATCGACAAGCCCTGTTCTCATTGTGAAGGATTCGGATCACAACGCCGCTTCCTATTTCAAGGACCCGACACGTTAAAACAGTTTATGGAATGGCTCTTACAGAGCGAGACCGATGAGCAAGGCCATGTGGAACTCAAACACGATGAAGCCACCATCATTGCCCACAATTTCAAAGGATACGATGGGCAGTTTATTTTGAATTACCTGGTGCACACGGCGTGTATCAAACCCACCGTCATCCTGAACGGGAGTAAAATCTTATCCATGCAAGTCTTGGGGTTGAGATTCATCGATTCTTACAACTTTCTACCCTTTGCTCTTGCCAAGATGCCCTCTGCTTTCGGATTAACGGAATTGAAAAAAGGCTATTTCCCGCACTTTTTCAACACGACAGAGAACCAGCAGTATGTGGGTCCTTACCCGGCCGCTCATTTCTACAATCCTGACGATATGTCCACCGCCAATCGTGAAGCCTTCTATACTTGGTACCATCAACAAGAGGGCAAAGTCTTTGATTTCCAGAAAGAATTCTTAGCTTACTGCATCTCGGACGTGGATATTTTACGCCGCTGTTGTGCCCATTTCAAATCCACCCTGTTTGATCTGGTGGAAGTAGACCCCTTTCAAGAATCCATCACGTTTGCCAGCACGGCTAATTTAGCCTACCGACGAGGATTCATGGTTGAAAATACCATCGCCATCATTCCCAATATGGGCTACCGGCCAGCACGACGATATTCAGCTAAAGCTTGCCGATGGCTCGCCTGGTTAGAACATCAACATCACTGCATACGACATGCTAGAAATGGGGGCGAAGTCACGCTTGGACCCTATACAGTAGATGGGTATGATGAGGAATCTCGTATCGTGTACGAATTCTATGGCTGTTACTGGCACGGCTGTCCCACCTGTTTCCCGAATCTGTTGACTGACATGCATCCTCATCGTGTTCAGCATACGTATCAAGACCTCTACCTGGACACCTTAAAACGAGCCAGTGCTTTAGAAGACCAAGGCTATACAGTCGTGAGCATATGGGAACACGAGTTTGATCGTCAGACCCAGACCAATCCCGACTTACAGGAATTTTTACAAGGAGTCGATATACAAGATCATTTGAATCCCCGTGACGCTTTGTACGGAGGCCGGACCAATGCTACACGACTGTATTGTGAGGAGGGTGACATGCGATACGTGGATGTCTGTTCCCTGTACCCGTACGTGTTGAAATACAAGCCATTTCCCGTCCAACATCCCCAAGTCATCACCAGCCATTTCACCGATGTCAGAGACTATTTCGGGCTCATTCGTTGTCGTGTCCTCCCACCCCGAGAGCTGTATCACCCCGTATTACCTTACAAGACCGGGGGTAAATTACTCTTTCCCTTATGCCGCACCTGTGCGGAACAGCGCAACTTAGGACCCGACGAGCGGTGCCAGCACACCGATTCTGAACGCAGTCTCACGGGCACCTGGGTGACCACCGAACTTCACAAAGCATTAGATCTAGGCTATCGTCTCGACCGCATTTACGAAGTTTGGCATTTTGAGAAAACCAGTGACCACTTATTTCGAGCGTATATCAACACCTTTTTGAAAATTAAACAAGAAGCTTCCGGATTCCCCGAGGATTGTCAAACAGCCCAACACCAGCAACATTACATTGAGGAAATTCAGCAACGAGAAGGCATTGCTATGAATCCGGCAGACATCCAGAAAAATCCGGTCCGAAGAACCATTGCCAAACTCTTTTTAAATTGTTTGTGGGGAAAATTTGCTAAACGATTACAATTACCCAAATCCCTGTATCTCACGGAAGAAGAAGAATTACAACAGAAATTACAAGATGCCACTTTAGAAGTCAAAGGCATCGAACTCTTAGAAAATCGTGAACGCCCCGAATGTGATATGATGCTGATCAATTATCAGGAGAAAGAAGAATTTTTAGAAGACTGTCCCTTTGGAAACGTGGTGCTGGCGTGTTTTACAACAGCTCATGCTCGTTTACATTTGTACGAGACGTTACAGCCTTTGGGAGAGCGTGTCTTATACTTTGACACGGATAGTATCATCTATCAGCACGACGAGACCCAGTTCAATCCGACCATTATCAACAGTTTAGGCGGCTGGACCGATGAATTGGGTGGAGATCGTATCATCAAGTACATGTCGGGCGGGCCCAAAAATTATGCATACGAGACCCAGGGGGAAAAATCTGTCTGCAAAGTCAAAGGATTGACACTCAATTATCGTGCCTCTAGAGTCGTGTCTCTCGATACGTTGGAAAAAATGTTAAAAGGAGAAGAAGAAGAAGTCCATGTCAACTATCCGCACTTTATTCAACGAACCCGCCAACATGATGTGCGAACCATTCCTCTGGTGAAGAAATACCGCATGGTGTATGATAAACGTCAACGTATTCATAATTATGACACGCTGCCTTACGGGTATTAAAAAGGACATGCTAGAGAAAACCATCAGTCGGCAAAATGACGGACTACGAATCACTACATAACCCGGGTACACCACGTTATGCTCTACTGTCAGATCGAGTAACGTCGTTTGAAAATGCTCCCGAACACTTGCAGAACCTATTACCTACCATTGCAGAAGCGGGATACTTTTACAAAGGGTACGGGGATAACACGTGCTGTTTTTATTGCAACTTTGGACTTCACCATTGGGGAGCTGTCGACAATCCTTGGATACAACATGCTTATTGGTATCCTCACTGTCCTTACCTGAAGTGTAATAAGGGTAAACAATGGGTACGACAAGCCTTCAATGCCTATGCCCGCGCTAAAGACAGTGGTTGCGATTGGGAAGGCTTACCCTTAGACGCGGCAGGGAATCCAATGTGTACCCAGAAATGTCACATTTGTTTAGAACGAGACTTGAGAATTGCTTTTTTACCTTGTGGTCATTTATGTACTTGTGCTATATGTGCTACGGGACTGAAACAATGTCCTATTTGTAGACATAGTGTTGAGCAAGCTGTACGTATTTTTATTTGTTAATAAATATGTATGATCCCATGAACTTGTGTCATTTATCAAGATGTATACCTACGAGACACTTGAGCCTTTTCAGTTGAAACATGAATTTACCATGGTGGTGGCTGGACCCTCTAAATCGGGTAAAACGGAATTTGTGAAGCAACTGGTACAAAATACGCAGTGGATTGCACCGCCTCCCGAAAAGATAGTATGGTGTTATCGAGAATGGCAGTCCGCGTACGAATCCTTACAGGACAAGGTCACTTTTATCCACAATATACCTCAAGACGATGAGCAGATAGTGGCGGATCTCAGTACGCGTCATCTACTCATTTTTGATGATATGATGGGAGGTAAAGCCATCGAATCGATTGTCGACTGGTTTACGCGCAAAGCGCATCATCGCAATACCAGTGTCATTTATATCACACAAAATCTGTTTGATCGAGCAGTACAACATCGTACCATCAGTCTGAATGCTCACTATCTTGTGCTGTTTAAAAATCCTCGAGATAAATCTCAGATTGGGGTGTTAAGTCGGCAATTACAAATGCCGCATTTACTTCCAGCCTATGAGGACGCCACCCGTGTACCTCACGGGTATTTACTAGTGGACTTGAGTCCTCAGACGTCGGACGATTTAAGATTAAGAAGTCAACTCTTTACCAACTTGGCTGTGCACATGCCCCCGAGAGTATAAATAATGTCACATCATGGGCAGGTGTATCATTCGAAAGACAGTCTTCATCATGGGTAGACCTTCCGCGAAGAGTAAATTAGTCAAAACGTTACGCCGTTTACAACGGGAACGGGATCCCGTTCAACGGAGCCATCTCATTGAATTAGGACGTAGAGCCTTACTCAACTGGTTTGCGATGGGCGCTCGAAATTTATTGCGAGGCGTCTTACCAGGCAATAAAATCACTCAGCGGTTCATTCAATCCCATCGCCAAGACTTGAGTGTCATTGCCGATAAGAAGTCCAATGAAGAAGAGCGTAAAAAAGCCATTTTGAAACGAGGAGGCGCCGGATTCTTAGGAGGGACCATTATCCGTCATTTATTCAAATGGGAAACAGGCCGTAGGCCCCGTGGGGGACAACCCAAGAAAACCAAGAAACCACGGGCTAAGAAAGCTAAAAAATCGCCTCAGAGAATTCCTAAACTCATTATTCGCTTACCTAAGAAGACACCTAAGAAGTCCCCTAAGAAATCCCCTAAGAAGACACCTCTCAGGATGAAGAATCCGTTTCCCAATTGGGCTCCAAAGAAAACCCCTCTCATTGTGAAGATGCCGTTTCCCAAGGCCACTCCCCCCAAGGCCACTAAAACGTTAGCCAATCTGAAAGCCGGATTAGCTCAAAAGAAAATGGAACGACCCATGCATGGGCCTATAGGAAGTTCCAGAACCAGTGATACTGCTCTACCGAGTTTTGCTCATACCTTTGGAAGCATGAAATTTCAACCCTTAACCACCTCGACACCAGTTCAGGTGCAAAAGAAATATAAATGTAAATTTTGCCCTCTGGTCTTCAATGCGAGAGAGAACCGCAATCGTCACGAAGAGACCGTCCATCACAAGCGTTTTGATCCTAAACATCCGAGTGCCATTGTCCTGGACTAGGTATAAAAAGGAGGGGGAAGGGGCCCCACCCTTCATTATCATGGCTCATACGAAGAAGTGTGAATGTCGATTACGACCTCATTTACCGCTCTTGCAGACGTTAGCGGCTCCTCACTATTCCAGCAAATTAAAGACAGAGGTGTTGAAACATTGTTCCAATGACTGCATTTTAAAGATTTGTGAGATTGTGTACAATCTATTAAAAGGGGTGATTCCTCTCAATCCTACTCAGAAGCGACAACTGGGTCGAAAGAAACACATCTTAAGACGCTTAGTCCGGACTCAACCCGTGAAAAAACGACGAGGTATACTCATCCACCAAAAAGGATTGGGTTCGTTTGTGTGTGGCAAAATTTGTAAGAAATCATGAGTCGAAAAATGGTATTGGTACCGGAAGCGATGCTCAACGAATTAAAAGGCAAATTACCTAAACCTCCCGAATTTACCTCGACTATTGGTTTACGCAGTGATTTGGACGAGATTGAACATCGAGATGATTTAACCGAGAAAGAAAAAGTGGGGTTGTACGGTCATCAACTTCATCGCTATCGTCAATATTTACAACAAGCTCGACATCCCACCCCAGCCACTCGGCCCTCCCCAACCAGTGCAGCCAGTGCCGCCTCACCACCCACAACCGCCGCAGCACCCGATGACTTGGAGGAACAGATTATCAAAAGCGTCAATAAACCGGGTCGAAAGAAAGCAGGTTTATTACTCGATCATCTCAAGAAATCCAAAGTGGTGACTTGGAATAAAGAAGGAGAAATCAGCTATAGAGGACGCAGGGTTCCCGATTCCAATATTGTGGATTTAATGACCGAAGCCCAACGACAAAGACCCTTAAGACATCGTGATCCCCCCACGGGATTAGAGGAATTTGCTCAAGCGTTAAAAGAGACTCATGCTCCCAAAGGATATGTGAACAATCGGGATGTTATAAAAGCCATGGACAAACCAGGGAAAATCAGTACGCCTAGACCTCTAGAGGAAGAGGAGAGCGGATTTCAAGAAATCTCGGGTTTTGACCAATCGTTCTATGAAACTCCCAGACGAATGATGACCCCTAAAAATATCTGGGAGGCCAGTAAAAAGACATCACGTGAAATTGGAAAATGGTTAAATCTACCATGAAAGCAGAACAGATCTTACAGCGACTGTATTACGATCCCAAGACAGGGTATGGGGGAGTCCAGGCGTTGTATCGTCAAGTGCGTCAATTAGGACACAAGATTACCCTGTCTCAAATTCGAGAATGGGTGAAAGCTCAAGATACCTATACCTTGCATAAACCGATACGGAGGAAATTCAAGCGACGACAAACACGAGTGACGGATATGGATGAACAATGGCAATTAGATTTAGCCGATGTCTCCAGCTTGAAACAAGACAATAATGGGTATACGTTTTTATTATGTGCCATTGACGTGCTGTCTAAATATGCCTGGGTCGTGCCTTTAAAACAGAAAACGGGTAAAGAAATGATACGAGGCTTACGAGGGATTTTTCGAGAGGGACGTCGCCCCGTCCGCATTCAGTCCGATCAAGGAAAAGAATTTACCAATAAAGAATTTCGTCAAGCCTTCAAATCCATTCATTTCTTTACGACCCGTAATGCCGAAACCAAAGCCAGTATTGTGGAACGTTTTCAACGCACGCTGAAAGCACGCATGTGGCGGTATTTTACACGTCATAAAACACGACGGTATGTCGATGTCTTGGGGGATCTGGTGTATGGTTACAATCATACCTATCATCGCAGTATCCGGCGAGCTCCTGCTCAAGTCAATGCCAAGAATGTCTTGACCGTATGGAAAACCTTGTATGGAAAACAGAGTGCCGATACCACGAGTCGCTTGCAAGTGGGGGATCGTGTACGCATTAGTAAAGCCAAACGTACGTTTGAAAAAGGATATTTACCGAATTGGACCAAAGAGCTGTTTACCATCTCTAGAAAAGTGCCAGGACGAAACGTCTATCGCATTCAAGACGATCACGGGGAAGAATTAGAAGGAACGTTTTACGAGAAGGAATTACAACAAGTGATTAAAGACGATGATGTCTATGAAGTGGAAGAAATCTTAGGGTATAAAAAGCGGCGTGTGGGAAAAAAAGTCATTTCAGAAGTCAAAGTGCGTTGGAAAGGATATCCTCCCAGTTTTGATTCATGGATTCCGCAAGCGGATCTCATTCAGCCATGACCAACCAGTGGACTTTCTTGGGTGAAAAAGTCCCTCGAGCAGAAATTGTGTATTTTGCACAATTATTCCTGTGTTTAACCATCATTATCACCTCGGTCGTCATGTTAGCCTTAGGCGATCCCAATCGCGATTTTTGGATGGTCACCTTAAGTTCTTTGGTGGGCTACGTCATGCCTAGTCCACAAATGACGTTAGCGAGCCCGAGTATAAAACAGGAACGATCTTCTTCAGATTCATCAGTTCACCATGGCTAACACACAGTACGCCTGGAAACAAGAGGGAAAGAAAACGGCATGGTTTGCGGATAAGCAGATGTGTTTGATGCATTGTAAACAACACAAAACGTCCACGCATCCTGTGTACTTGTACAAACGTATACTGATACCTCACGGATGGTCAGCCTTTATCATGAAGACCAAGTATCAAGAGTTTCGCTGGAAAGTCAAAGCCTTCTGGGGATTGATGGGACGACAAGACGAATCCGATTGGACCTTAAATGAGAGTCCTTGGTTTGACCATTCCGAGGACTGTCTCCGACATTTCAAAGACATGATCAATGAAGGTTATGATGTAGCCGATTGCTGGGGAACCCGACACTATCTGGTGATGCGACGACGCTTAGTCCCGAGACGAACACTAGAGTTGGAAGACTCGGATGCGTTGATGTGGGGTGGTGGCCGCGATCAAGAAGAATGAATTGAATGTATTGTCATGTTGTATGTTGTTTCAAATAAAAAATTGTGAAAAAACAAAACGGTGTTGTGTATAAATAGAGAAGGAAACAGAGACAGGGGCTCATTTAAGACATCATGGCTGGAGGAGGAGGAGAAGGGTTTTACATGACTCTGTTGAGTGATGGGTCGATGGAATCGTTTCCGACGAATACGACGGCTCAATTTAAAACGTTATTGCCACACACCATGGACTTAACGGATGGAGCATGGGAAGTCGGATTGACCGAAATGATGTACTCGGCTAACTTACAAAACGTATCGGATAGCGAGGCTTATGTGGACGTTCTCATTCCAGATCCGTATACGCAACATGTCCAAGATCCCAACACTTATAAATGGGAAAGATTTAAGACAGAGAATATGGGCAAAGTCACGATGGCCAGGTGTGAGGTGGTGGTCCCCTGGGATCTGACGCCATGGTCCCATCTCTTTGCGGGAGGGGATAGTTTATTTCCCTTCGATATCATTCGCATTCACTTTCGACCCGGAGCTTATACACAACCTTTGGCGTTAATCAATGAAATCAACGCAGCCTTAAGGAGAACCCTGTGGAAAGTATGGACCGAGTTAGGGAATCCTAACGACGAGGGGAACAACCAGATCTTAGTGTATCACCCCGAGTACGATCGTGTCGAGTATCAGTTTAATGGGAAAGCACTGAGATCCACCCCCATGTGCATTCGTTTCCCTACGCCCTTAGCGTACAAGCTAGGTCTGGATAGTGACAAAATGATCCTGGGCCAAGAAACCATGACGAAATAGATCAACGTGAATTACTTGGGGAACACGACCATGGATGTCTACGACAATCTGAAAGCCATGTATGTGTATTGTGACATTGTGGATCCTCAAGTGGTGGGCACCAACAAATTGAAATTATTGAGAGTCGTCCCCTGTACGGCTCAATACGACGATCGACAACAAGCCCGTTGGGAACCGATTCGAGCCGAATATTTGAAACTGAGTAAGAAATATTTCGATACCATTGAGGTACACATCATGAATTCTTTAGGGCGTCCTATGGGGTTTTTAAATGGGCGCTCCCTAGTCAAACTTCATTTCCGCAAAGTGTATTGAAAGATGAAGTACCATCGAGGAGTCAGACGCCAGAAAGGACACGGAATCTGGTTTCTCATTCCGTGGATTGCCAATGCCATTGTGGGTCAAGCGGGCCAAGGAAAGAAGAGAAAGAGACGGCGTAAAAAGTATAAAAAGCGGGTGTAAACCCTAACGAAGTTCATTTACATCAAGATGCACTACCATAAAGGTTTAATACGGCAGCAGGGTCACGGGCTTGGAGCCCTGTTGGGAATAGCCAGCAAAGTGGCGGGTCCCCTGATCAGCGGATTATTAGGTGGATCCCCCGCACAACAGCAACAACAACAACAACAACGTCCTGTCTATCAAGAGAGATATTATGATTACGACCGCCCTTATCGCTCTTATCAGAGGAGACGACGTAGAAGCCATCCAACAGAAGAATATGACCCAGAATCTGAAAAGCAGAAGGGAAAAGGATTTTTCACCGATTTACTCAAATCGGGGGCTAAAAGTGCCTTAAAGGCTGCTGCTAAAACAGGGATGGATGTGTTAGATAATAAACGATCACTCAAAGACGCTCTCAAGACACACGGTGCCCAAGCCCTGAAAGAGACAGCAGGGTATGCCCGTAGGCGAAGATCTCGAAAAGCCCCATCCAAACGAGGAAGAAAAGCACGCACAGGAATACTCAGGAAGCCTGGAACCACGACCCTCAAAAGAAAACAGGTGGGAAAACAGGTGGGAATACAGGAAGGAAAAGGATTTGTTAAAAGAAAACAACGTATCTTAGCTCGGGGAGGGCCTCATAAGAGACCTAGGAAGCAACCTAGGAAGCGATCTAGGAAGGGAGGTAGGAAGCTAGTGAAAAGGGGTAAGCCAAAACGCTCTCTGGATATTTTCGACTGAGAACCCTATAAAAAGGGGGTGAGAAGGAGCCCAGAACACATTTGATGCCAGTTCACGCTGAGTAACACATCGTTCCAATATGATGCACCGAGAATCTTGCGCTTGTGGCACCAGCAGTTTAGAACTGTTTAAAGTGCCCCCGACCAACGTCACTTTAGAAGATTCGAAATGGATGGAATATTACCCCATTTCCAGTACCCTCAACTCGGATACGGCTCCGATTGAATTTGAAATCAAAGGACAAGGAGATGAATATCTGGATTTATCCCAAACTTATCTCCAGATGGTATGTAAATTCACGAAAGCCAATGGAACGAATCTCGCAGGAGGCAATTCGACCTCCACCCCCGTGAATAACATTCTCCATTCCTTGTTCAGTGAAATCGATGTCAGTCTCAATGGAAAAGTCATTACCCCGGGGACGGATACTTATCCCTACAAAGCGTATCTGGAGAAATTGTTGTCTTATGCACCCAAGACTCTGGAAACCCAGATGAGAGCCTGTAGCTTGTGGGAAAAAGATACGGCAGGACATATGGATGAGGTCAAATTAGAAGCTCTGGCTCAAACTCCTGTGGAATTTGCAGTAGTGTCTAACAAAGTCAACATCGCGGCCGTCATCCCGACTCCCGAGTATCCGGATGATTCCAAGAATGTAGGGTTGAGAAAACGTCACGAGAAGATTACAGACAGTAAGGAGATCGTGTTGATGGATCGATTACATCTGGATTTGTTTGAGCAAGAGAAATGTCTCCCTAATGGCTTGGATGTCCGTCTCAGATTCAATCGCGCTCGACCTCAGTTCTACATGATGACCGCTGCCGGGAGTAGTGGGAAAGTGGCCATTCAAAGTATGATCTTGTGGGTGAGGAAAGTCAAACCTGTGCCGAGTATCATTAATCTCATCAATCAGCAACTGAGTACTCAAACGGCGAAATATCCATTGAGACGAGTGGAAGTGAAAACCTTCACCATTCCTAGTGGCACCCAATCTAAAATCACCGATCATCTGTTTCAAGGACAGATGCCTAAACTGATCGTGTTGGGTTTTGTGGACAATGCGGCTTTTAATGGGGATAATACCAGAAACCCCTTTCATTTCCAAAATGAGAGAGTCAAGAAATTAGAAATCAGTATCAATGGAGAAATGATGGAAACCCGCCCTTTGGAACCTAATTTCACCGACGATCAGTACCTGAGATCGTATTTGAGTCTGTACAAAGGCTTGGGAAAATTAGGCCAGGACTGGGCTCCGGACATTACCCTGGAAGAGTATAAAAACGGTTACACCCTCTGGTGTGTGGATTTCACGAAAGATCAAGAAGTCCAGACGGATAAATTTCATCTCATACAGACGGGGAACTTGAGAGTGGAAGTGCAATTTGCCGCCAACGTAGCCAGGACCTTAAACTGTGTGGTGTATGCCGTGTTCGACAATCTGCTAGAAATCAACAAACAACGAGAAGTCAGCATCGATTACTAAGAGAGAGATGGATACTCAGCAATTGAGAGATGTTTTACAACGAGATTTAGGACCGGCGTTTGCAGGTGTGTATCCTCGAGATGTCATACCTGAGCTGTTACCTCATCACAAAGCCATCGTGGTGAATACAGACCCTCACGATCGCCCTGGAGCGCATTGGGTCTGTTTGTATTTGAGTAGCCCTACCGTCGAATATTTTGATTCTTACGGATTACCTCCCAGCCATAAAGACATCCAAGACTTTATTCAACGCCACGGAGAGACTTGGATTCATAACACCCATTGTTATCAAGATTTGAATACGGATGTCTGTGGACAATACTGTGTGTATTTTTTACATCAACGCCATCGACATAGAAGCACCGTACAAGAATGGTTACTTCCCTGGAAAGGCACGGCCTTACAACGCGATCGTTTTGTGGCGGATTGGTTTAAAGAGACCTTCCGAAAACCGAGAACCCATCAAGGACAAACTTGTCAATGTCAAAGACTGAATGTATTGTAAACTATGTTATTGTTATTGTTCATAGTTGGAGTTTAATAAAACGTTGGGAAAAAAATTTTTTTTTTTCTTTTCATTGTAATCAACCATGTCTTTTCAAAAAGAATGGGTAGCCCTGAAAAGGGCTGTTTTCTTTCTCTCTCTCTGTTCTTGGTCTTTTCTCTTCTTCTTCTCTCTTCTCCTTCTTCTCCTTCTCTTCTTCTCTATCCCCCTCTCACTGTCTGTTCTTCTTCTTCTTCTTTCTTCTCTTCTTTTTCTGCTCCTCCGGGGGTTGCTCGTGGTCAAACACAAAAACAGGCAACCACCCGTGTTTAAAAAACAATCTCCCCGGAGGCCGCTGCACCACTTCCATCTCTGCGTCCCAGTTTTCTTCTGACGGGGGCAGATCCTGGCTCATGGGTGGTGGGGGAAGAGCCTCCCGTGAGGCCGGCGGGGTAATCTCTCGCTCCCAATCCTCCTCCCATTTGATACAATAATCATTCACTGTAGGGTCTGGTCCTACTCTGCGACTCATGGTTCTGGTTCCTTAAAAAATCGGAATGCCCGATTTTGACGTTGCGCTCGGTTTAAAAAGGCGAGAGCGCGGACGTCCTCGAAAACATCCCCTACCTCAGATGGCTGACGTCATGTTGATGACTCATCAAAAAACACTATATACATAGGTCACTTGTTACCATTTTTCTCAATCATGTCGTTTGAACGGTACGCGGATGATGAGAATGATGTACTAGTGTGTGGGTATTGCCGAGGACCTTGGAGCACTTGTGGCTGTTTTCATTATAAAAAAGAAAACATCCTGGCCAAACAGAAGTGGATAGAGAGATTGGCAGAGCTGACGTATTATCCCTTTGTCTATAAATGTTGTGGTCACACTAGAGAACCCTGGTTAGAGTGTAAGTGTCCGCAGCATTGTACCATCACCCCTGAAGAAGAAATAGCACATAAGGACTGTACCTGTGAGATCTGTCAGGAGTTTAGAGAGCGCTGGACTCAGAGAAAGTTTGATCCCCGGCTGTTTCAACATTGTCCTTACAGTCAAGAACCCTGGTCAACGTGTACCTGTGAGACCTGTCAACCACCATGGCGGAGACGGATCTACGAGGAGATGTATTATCTCTACCTTGGGTGGATGCTATTGTACAACAATGTAACTGTTTAACGGTGAAACCTCATGGATTAGCCGGAGGCAATTGGGCTCATTATAGACAATGGATTTGTGACTTTGCTTATCAGTATCATAAACATGTTTACATTGTCAAGAAAATGTAACTTTATTATAGCTTTATTCTAGCTATTACTTGTGTTAATAAAACTTTTTTAAAACAAACTTGTGTGTTTCTTGATTTTTGCCATAAAAAGTGTCTTTTCAAAAAAGTTGGTGGCCCTGAAAAGGGCCGTTTGGTCCTAAGGACCGACTTTCATTCCCTGCTTCCGGTAAACCGGCATAACGGGCACCGTCCCCGGGTGTGTCGCCGCTCCTGTAACTCTTCCACGCACGAGCAGCAAGCTGGGCGCTGCCCACATCCCCTGCACGTAATTCCAGAGTGTACCCTGTCTTGCCAGCAGACAGGACACTTAAACCAGATGGGAACCGCCCTATCTGCCCAGCCAGGGACAGTCATAGGGTGGTTCCTCGGGGGATGAGTTGCCACCGGTGCGTGGGTTGGTCTCGGTGGTGGTGGAGTCCTCCCTGCAAACCGGATGGTAGGTGGTGGGGGTCTTGCAGGGGCTGCTGGTCTCGGTGGTGATGCTGTGTCTGCCACCAGCAGTGACGGACTCTGGGCTGGACTGGGAGGTGGTGCGGGGGACGGTGACCGCGGTGAATACTCCACCGGTGACGCTGGTGAGTCGCTCATCGGCACCGGGCTGTATTCCACTGGTGCCGATGGGATCGCTGGTGGTGGTGTTGTAGGCGTCGCCGGGGAGTAAGGTGGTGGTGGTGAGGGTGGCTGTGGGGCCCGTCGGCGCGGTCTCGTACCCGTGGAGATTCGAGCGGTGCGGCGGCGGGGTGCCCTCCCTTCATACTCGGCCCGCACCCGGCAGATGATCTCACGGACCCCACTCTGGTCGAAAGGGGAGAAGGTGCTCAGGTCGTTCTCAGAACGCACGACCCAATTCTCCCCTACCCGTTCCTCAGCCACCACTACCAGCCGGTACCGGAATCCAGGCAAGGTCTGAAAATTGTAGAGCGGGTCTCTTCTTGTAGCCATTCTTCTTTCTTCTTTAAAATCCTTCAAAAATCTTCTATAACTGTGCTGGATCACCAGTGAAGCGAACTGGCGAGTGCGCCGGTATATATCGGGAAAGCGCGGACCTCCTCGAAAACATCCCTCGCTTCGGAGACGAAGCCAAGATGGTGGCCGTCAAAATGGCGGATTTGTGCTTTCGAGTAGAGAGTTTTTTCTCATTGTCTTTTTCTAGACATTCGATATCTGTGCAAGGTAGATTTAATCTGATAGATTCTGAGACGGCGAATGCGTTAAACTTATTTTTATTTTGCTACGTCGCATAGTTTTCAAAGAAACAGAGGTTAAAGAGGTCGAGTCGAGGTTCAATGTTTCTTCACCCCTCTTTAAAAATTTATTTCTCGACCATGTACATCCCTAAAAACATCTCATAAGGTCTATTCGATAGAAAACACCTTAATTGATTCGATTTTCACTCTACCTTTAGGATTTTCTGGATTCCTCAACAAATAAACCCTTCTCTGAGAGACTCAACCAAACACAGCTTTCGTGTAAACAATTTTATTCATGTCACATATTTCAAATACATAACTCCCACACACAACACCAATTCACATGTCTTTTTAAAATAGGGTCCAACATTTTTTCCATTTCTCGAATCCTGCGTTGAAATCGATATCGATCAGCAGCTACAGTCATCCAGATACTTGTCCGGTCTTCTTCGGGTAACAGATGCACTTCATTTTGATCCAGATTAAAAGTCACACGTTTAACTTGACGTACATCTCTCGAAGACATCGTAGTCTGATTTTCTCGATTTCTGCTCTGTCTGTGGGTCGAATTCGTTTCAATTCCTGGCCCATTAAATGAATCAGTACTAAGGCTTGCGGGGTGATCCGGTTCTCGATCAAATACTGACAGAGACATGGATAGTCCTTTAAGCTGATGGGAAATAATTCTTCTCGCATATAGTGTAACACAAATTCAAACTGCCCAGAATGAATGTCTGTGAGATAATCCAATACATAAACTATCGCTTTCTCTGTGATGTGGTCACTGCTGGCCATCCTCCGGGAATAAATGAAATGAATTAAGTTCTTCACACTTTATGTATACTTCTCGAAGCCAGTCCTTGGTGATACTTTCAATCTCGGCGGTTTTTTCAGGCATGCGTTTCTTGAATTCCTCCCCCGCGACATAAATTAACATCAACCCCGCATCGTTATAGAGATTGATGTACACATGGTTCCGTAGATCTGTATATTCGTCCAGAGTCATTGGAAACACCCCCGCTATCAGATAATTTTTAACAGCTTGAAACACCGTATCGTCTTGCATTTTCTCCACCCATTCTAATGCATGGTTATGAGCTTTTTCTGCGATGTTGTCACTGCTGGCCATCCTCCAGGAATAAAGGAAAAGAAAACGGTTAGGTTTTTTTATACACCTTTTCCAGCCAGTGATCGGTAATCGCTACAATCGCCCCAGTCTTCTCAGGTTCCCGTCGTCTAAATTCTTGGTCCATGTTATAAATCATGATCAATCCAGACTCTCTGTTCAGGTTGTCGGCTATATGCTTGCAAACGCTGGAATATTCATATAAGGTCATAGGAAATTCCCAAAAGATCAACAACTTCATGGCGAATTTATATCTCAACGGCTGTTTTTCTTTCCAGTCCTTGATACACCGTAATGCAGCGCTACGAGCGTTGTTCACCGATTCTTTGTAGTCCTCGAAATGCTGTAATACAGCGGTAAGAACGTTGTTGGTCAATTCAGCCATGATGATCAAAATGAAAAAATTCTAAAACGTTCTTGTTTTATAACAGGGCAGCCATTCCTTTCATACGAATCAGTTCCACGAATCCTTTTTGTAGACAATCGCGTAAGATCCGATCAATGTCACTCATCTGGTCTGGAAGATTCTGTTTCAATTCCTCAGCATACAAATAAATCATGAGTAAACGTCCCGTATTGGTATTCTCCGCTAATGAATCAGCAATCCGTTGAAAACTATGTACATTTCTGACCTCCGGTGACATCTGTTGTACAAATTGACGAGCATTTTGAATGTGAGGATTATGTAAGGCCACGTTCATACATTGTAGTACATAACTATATCCATTTATTCTCGTAGTAGCACTGCCCCCCATAGTAAATAACGAACGTTCAGAAAACACCTGTATTTATAGGTAAAGGTTATGCATCACGTGATCAAACACCTGCACCACGTGATCAAGCACCTGTACGTCAGCTGGTTTTTCTACAGTCATTCTTGTCTGACCTTCAGTCATGGATACACGGAGAATTTTAAGAGCGAGACGCCGCGGCCAGGGAATACAACCAGTGGAGAATTTAACCATAGTAGAAGATTATGTAGACGAGATGGAGATCTGGGCCAATTTAGTACAGAGATGTCGCCATCGATTACGCTGGGGCCGATCTAAAAATTGGTGTTTTGACTATGTATTGCGGTCACATGAAACAGTGGAGGATATTTACCTGCGTTTAAGTGACATGTACCTGAAAAATTCCCCCCTCATACAGTACATGATTTACCAGTTTTACACGTTATTGAACGGCACTCAAAAAGTATCGGGATTTATTCGACTGGAGAAACCACGTTACCGGAGAAGTGTATGGGTATTGTTTTGGGATGCACACTGGATGTGGGAAACCGTCGAAGAGATACGTTTCCCCGGGAGAAGAGCTCGACAATTAGTACAACACATTATATCCGAAGATCATGACTTACACGTGTATATAGAAGAACCTGCGTATGAAGCCGGCCATTTTTAAAAATAAAAACTTCATGCACAGCCCTTTTTAGGGCTACTTTAAACACCAATATAAGTTCCATTCCACTAAAGTCAATGTGTACCAATGGGCACTAGCACGCGCTGGTCGCGAGAAACCGGCTTTTCAAGTTCAATTAGTGCACTAGCACGCGCTGGTCGCGCGATGTTCTAGCTGAAACCGGTTTTTCCAGAAAAAGATGATGCAACCACGTGCTCCCCACGTGCCCCTCACGAGACAGAATAGTCTAGACATTTTGCTGGCTATAAAAGCGGAGCCCCAGTGTCAGTCCTCATTCGATCTTCAATCACCTTCCAGAAGACATGGCTCAGAAACAACTAGAATTTGTGGACAAAGCTCAGAAGAAAATAGATCAGCTGGTACAGAAGGAGATGGGGCCACAGAAAGACTACATTGAACTGAAGAAAGCTAAGAGTGACGATCAGAAGACTGAACTGGGGAAGACCTCGAACTTCTTGCTCACGTCTCCAGACTACGTTGCTCAAAGAAGAAGAGAAGAGAAGAAGATGGCCCAGACCTCGAACCAGACCACGAGCTTCAATCTCACGCCTTCAGACCACGTTGCTCGACAAGTGAAGATGGCCCAGACCTCGGATTACCTCCCTAGCCAGAATCCGACAGACCCGGGATTAGGCTTCTATTTTCCCGATTCACAGGACGCTACGGGACTGGAGATGGGCTTATACGATAAACCCCCCTTCGGCGGAGAAGATTCCCCCATGAGCAGGACCGATTTCGCCATCATTACCACGACACTAGACGGGATCGTTAACCGCATTAATGTGCTGAGTAATGAGATTGGAAATCATACCACAATCCTACTGAAGAAGCTGGAAGACCTGACTTCTAAAAAACCTAGGAAGGAATACACTCCAGATTACACTGCTAACCCGTGCTACACGTGTGGAGAAACAGGACATTGGTCGCCGGATTGCCCACAGAAAACAGATTATCCGCAGACCAGTAAGAAATCGTGGTCGGCAGATTCTCAACAGACCAGCAAGAAAACCAAACAAAAGGATCCTTGCTTCAAATGCGGAAAAATAGGACACTGGATTAGTGAGTGTCCAGAAGAACAAGCGGAGATAGATGCGATGATTGGACCCGTACCTGGCTCAAAACCCCCTGTGAAGAGAGAATACACACCGTTAGAGATGTGGAATCCACCCGCACCTACTGAAGAACGGCCAAAAAAGAAGAAGAAACTCAGCAGAAAGTAATGGACTGTGCTTGAACTGTTATGCTTATTGAACTGTTTTTATGCTTATTGAATTGTTTTGCATTGTTCTATGCTTGTACCATTGTTCTTTAATAAACATGTCAACTTAAAACCTTGTGTTATTCTTTTAGATTTAATACACTGTTATTCTTTTAGATTTAATACACAGGATTTCACTGGATTTTATACCGATTTTCAGAAAAATAGCAGGAACTCATTCCAGGAACTCAAAGCGAAAGTACCGCATCATAGACCAGCGGCCATAGGCCAGTCTATTCACCCGCTCTACAACCCCTGCTGGGGTTGACCCCGTCCTAGTGCACTCCGTTGACCCCAACACCGCTTGACCAATCAAAAACGCCCTTACTTGACCTCATTTGCATAAAAAGTGCACTCAGTTGACCTCCCTATCGGGACGCGTTATACTACTTACAGTCTAAATTGAAAATGAATTTCATATTATACATATGCAGGTGATAATGGAATATTGCTACATGAATATGGGAAGTTGTCGATGGAGAAGATGAAACCATCCCGTTTTATCATAAAGTTGAGGTGTTAGTTCTGTAGTGGTAGGCCGGGTTCGATCGCCGGTGGCCAGATAGCTCAGTTGGTAGAGCACCTGGCTAGATATTCAGGGGGGCCGGGTTCGAATCCCGGTCTGGTCCGTTGCATTTTCTCCCTTCCTGTTACATTTGATACCGTAGACCAGCCCCTGGAACTGACAGGTGAAAATGCCTGCCAGGGTAAAAAAGATCCCGGGTTGATGTCTTCAGGTGTGAAGATATTTAAGGAGGGAGGAGTGTAGCGTCAGCCGGATTCAATAACCGATGGCCAGTTAGCTCAGTTGGTAGAGCTCTTGACTAGAGATTCAGGGGGCCTGGGTTCGAATCTCGGTCGGGTCCGTTGCATTTTCTCCCTTCCTGTTACAGTTTATCGTTAATATCTACTTTAAAACATTTTTAAGTACCGGTATGATTTAGCAGTTCTAAGTGCATGGACGACTCTGTGGTGTCTTTGATATATCTATACATATATCTGTACTAATTTGAATTATCTCCTTTTGTGTGGTCATCCAAATGCCAAGTTTGACTTCTTTACTCTACCAAATGTAAGAAGTTGCACAAGTTTATGGGTTCCCCGCCCACCTTGTGGCATTCCCATGGTACTATGTAGTTAAAGTTCTGCAATTGTTAAAAAGCATAGCAAATGTCAAAGCTAAAGATCATAAAATGACAAAGGCCAACGTAGGCAAATAAGATTTTTTCATCGCAAAATAGCGGACAACTTACTGTGAAGTGTTAATATATCTATGGCACTTTGGGATATTTGAATATTCCCGCTGCATTTGGTATCAGGTAGCCGATAATACTTCGGCAATTTCCGGAATATGAATTATGGATTAAAAAATTATCCCAAGATGTATTTTTCCTTAAGATCTTGAAAAATAAAAATACTCTGTCATAAACGTGCTTCATCTTTGGAGACATTTTAATGACGATTTCTCTTTCATAGAAAATTCATATCGATTTACGGAAGTTAATTGTAGTGTATTATTATTCAAAATGGCGGAAAATGCTCCGGGCCGCTAATGAAGAAGCAGGTAAATAATTACCATTTTTACATATTCATAATTCCACAATTTTAGCATAATGATTCCGTTAAAGTAATGTTTTCTTTGTTTAGTTTTGTAAAAGGAGAACGAAGTGGTTGTAATAACAAGTTGACAAGGTTTACCCGCAGAAAAATTGACAGCGTCATATCTTCGTGCCAACACTGACCGATTTTTGACAAGGGGTCGGGCAAAATCACGGTAGGATTTTTGCATATGTATTATTGTATGTAAACAAATGACATTTGTAATTAAAACAATTAGAGGTGTTCAATTTCATTTCAAATCTCCTTATTCTCTATCTGTGACAACACAGTGTATTATTCGTCAAAAGTCCCTGGAACTTTTCCACGAAAACTGACAACATGGGAGCCAAAATGGCCTCCGAATCTGACCCATTTTGGCTAAACGGGTAACACTCGAGCGGCGTGCGAATGAATATTAATGAGAATAAGAGAAATAGGTTTGAGGTGCAATGAAATTTCAAGAGAATTAGAATATGAATTGCTATTTAACTGTAGGTCAATCAGAATTGTAATATATGTTTTTGTACTTGAACTAAATGCCAAATCAGATAGGAATTGGATGCTGTACGATTGATGGAGGCGGATCTTTGACATCTAGGCAATGATACTTCTTGGCAAGGGATAATTATTCACATTTTTCGAAATCCATTTTTGTTCACAAAAATATTTTGTCTCAAATAGTTTTTGCAAAATTAAAGATTTAATAGATCAAAAATATAACCCCACTTTTTATTTGTTGATTATGGCAGTGTTGTGGAACTAGATTTGAACCCTGTACTCCTGAATCCCAAGTAAGGCCTAAAATAATGACTGTGTTTCTACTAGCATCCAAGACAAAATTAGAGTAGGTAGGAAATAAATTACTATCTTTTTTCCATTATTATTTAACAAGAAACACTGATCACAATTTCCTTGCAGATTATACATATATATTGAACATTTTCACTATTAATGCAATTTGATATGTGTTAAATAATGATATCAAAACTAATTAGGTGTAAACTCAAAACAATATTTATTTTCAAAATATATCTTGGAGAGTTAAATGTTTTAAAAAATTGTAGGAAAAATTGTCTTTGATTAGTGTGAAGGCATGCCTGACTGAATTTCTACTGGTCACAGCACCATGTCCAAATTGTGTACCGGGGAAAGAGAAAATGCAATACGGAACTTTCGGGAAATGCCGGAACGACCGATTATATTTGACGTTTATACACCACGGTCACGTGATAATAACCAATTGTAGGGCAAAGTTGATATCGATACATATGGTGTTTCGCTAACAGACGGTCCGTAAAGAGCTATGCGCAGTCCCACGATGACGATCCAAGTCATTATTGGTGCTTAGTACCTGGGTGTAAATTAGATGGAAGGGAAAAGGTGCATTTAGACGCGTACCATTGGATGCAAGGCGTGAAGTTTTACCGATATCCTCAAGATATTCCCTAGATTTATTTCCCGCGCCGACTCGCATAATTTAATCAATTGTATTTTCCTATAAAATGGTTGTAGTGATTCCTTTCTTTCAAAGATAGCATTTAAATGCAGGAAATTGATAGCAATTGAAATATTCCATGTTTGTTTACTTTGTTGTTATTGTAATCCGGAAGTGACATGCCCTACAATTACGTTCAACGTGTGATAAAAGTCAGAGTGGATCCGTATCTCGAAAGTCCTGTATTGACAAGACCAAGACTCAAACTCTAACCCTCTTATAATGATGATCTTCAGTCAAGTGTCCTATTAAGTTAGCTATCTGGCCACTGGTAATTGATTCTGTCTGGTAACAACATTCTTATGATCCCCTTTTTAAAATCTTATTTGGACCTCTTGCCCCCATCAGTTCATGTGGCTTGATTGAGTTCATATATAGCACCATATGTGCATGATTATAATGGGAGAAGAGAATTAAAATACAATGGAGACGACCTCAAGACTTACAGATTCTGCTTAGTGTGGAACGGGCATTAAACAGGTATCACTGTTCTGTATCACCCTTGAGATTATTAAAGAGATACAGGTTTCATCAAGGATTTGCAGAGAATGCTTTCTTGAATGGGGAGGGGAGTAGGGATGTGAAATATTGAAACTAGAATCTGAAATACATGCTGGTCAATAAACTTTACTCTAATGTGACATGTGTTCCGATTTGTAAATGTGGGGTGAGGCAGAAAGCAGTATCGAATTTTTCAAAGGTTCTTCTGAATCTGTTTGTTTCCTACAAATTCTTATTTCAGTAAATTAAAAAAAACACGTATGGATGCTGAAAAAAGAAATCTGGCAGATGCACAGGATATATGGCCCTGATGAAGCTTTAAGTCTAGATATTAAACAGTTTATTAAACCTTATTACATCATAGGATGTAGATATGGTAAAAGAACGGAGTACTACATGTAATAAGATATAATCAAATAATGTTTTAATGCCATTCATTTAATATTTCCATTCACAAAAGCGATTATTCATCATGTTCATTATTAATGCAAATGGACAGTATAGCTGTATGATAATTATATTGGTACTGTAATTGTAATCACTGGTATTAAACTGATGATAGTAACGATCGTTACTATCATCCCAAGATGGCGGAAGGAAATTCCGGTAAGACCACGTTTACTTATTATATCTATTTGTATTGTTTATTTGCGAATGATATGTAGGTAAGAAATATCATACGCTAGCAACAATTACGATCAGGTGTTATTTTATCTTTTATACGGCTCATATGAACAGAAAATTCGTCGTTGAAAAAACAGCGATGATGATAGTAACGTTACTTTCATTACTATCATCCTCGCTGTTTTTTCAACGACAAATTTTCTGTTCATATGAGCCGTATAAAAGATAAAATAACACCTGATCGTAATTGTTGCTAATGTATGATATTTCTTACCTACATATCATTCGCAAATAAACAATACAAATCGATATAATAAGTAAATGTGGTCTTACCGGAAATTCCTTCCGCCATCTTGGGATGATAGTAACGATCGTTACTATCATCAGTTTAATACCAGTGTGTAATGAAGAGTGGAAGAAGTGATGGAGCTCATGTACAGTACAATCAGATTAATGTGAAATGAAAATGCAATCCATTATAATGAGTGCCCATTGTCATTTTTACCATGTGTGGAGGAACTTTCAAGTTTACCTGATTAAAGGTGTAGTATTAACACACCAAAGAAAGCTATTATATGCTGAAAGCTGGAGAATATATGCAATGATCATGATGATATTTTGAAATTAAAACTTTTGAAATTTACTACATGTATGTTTTGTGAAAAAGGTCATTTGAAGAAAAAAAATTAAAACCCGAAACCCCTACCTGATTGGAAATCAGGATATACAGATCGTCATCCACTGTTCGCCCACTGAGCTAACCAGTTAGATGATAAGATTTAAATGGTTATAGACTACATTTACTGATGTTTATTTTTTTTATTCATGTTTTGATAGGTATTCTTTTCATCATGACAATCTGTTCAGGGCCGTAAATTACATGGAGGCGGAGGAGGCAGCTGCCTCCTCCAACTTTTGAGCCAAAAAAAATTAAAATTTAAAGTTCATTAGAATTTATGTTGTTTCCCATAACTAAGAACATGATACCTCCCTTAAAAAGCATTCCAAATCTTTCTTTTAGAATGAGTTAGTCAAGTAACATCTTAGAACGCCCTAGAATCAAGGATTTTGCACGAAACGTGTTCAGTGTGCACAAAATGTGCTCAGCGTCTGGGGGCCTGGGCGGCCCCCAGACCCCCACCTAATTTTCTGCCTCCTCCAAATTGAAGGTTAATTTACAGCCCTGCTGTTATTCCTCCTCAATACTGAATTTAGAAATAATCATTGTATACTGCCAGTTTGGGTTTGGGATACCAAATTGTTCTGGCTGAATGCAAACAGGACTTTGGTGATGTTGTTTTGTGATTTTTATGGAAAATTAATGTCAATATTAATTTGCCTCTTAATCTGAACTTGCCTATACCCAGACAAAGAGTGCTGAATTATTCATAAGATTTATTCTTCCTGTTGCCCTGTTGTGTAGATTTATACATAAGTAGTTATGCAAATAACATTCGCAGCGGAGTAATCTGATTTTCTTCTGGCACTTTTTTTTTTTTTTTTTGAGTTTTGTGTGTAAACTCATGAATATGTTCCCTGTTGCATGCATGTTGCTAGTTTAGTAATATGTGTTGTGTGTTTTATCAATATATCTGGAGAAAAATGAAGAGAGAACAGTGGCCTGAGAAAAACTATTCTTAAGGATAAATATAATGTTTGTACATGTAGAACTTCACATATCTTGTTTGACTTGTGGGATAAGCATTATACCAGGATAATTGTATAGAATTATTCATTGTCATTTCTCATCAATATTTATGACATGCTGGTATTCATGGAGTTGCATTAATGACCCCTTTTGATGAAATGATCTTAGAGAAATAAAAATACCAGAAAAGAGTTAATAATTTCTCGACGCAGGATGTGAGAGTTAGGTTCATTTCAAGTGCAAGCACTGTGACTTAAATTACCGTAGTAAACTGTCATCCTAAATAGCATGTTGCTTTTAGAAGCAGATTACAGAACACTTTTAGTGAAATTTTATATTAATTCAAGGACACATTTGACCATTAAAGCAAGATTAGATAATATGTAAATAAACCTATTTTGCATAAATCGTGAGTAGATATGAATACCATTTTTCTTCACTGTAACATTTCATTCAGCAATGAATTGCATGTATTTTTATGGATTGAAGATTAAGAATAAAAATTTACAGGTTGAAATTTATGTACTACTAGTTGATCTGATATTTTAAACTGTGATCATCAAAATGTTAAAGCTATAAAATAGATTTAGTTCTATGTCTAGCCACAGTGAAGAACCCTCTAATACTATCGTTATTTTAATGGGTCCTATATATTATTTTTGGTTGATGAGGATACTGGGGAGTTAAAGTTTATGTTTCTTGGTTTATGTCAGTCTACTAGATTACACTGTATTTCTATCCTGCATTTTAATTGGATAAATTGAAATGAATTGCAATTGACCAATGAGCATGTTTAAAAGAAATTAGATTTGATATGGATATATATCAAGATTGTACCAAGCTCACTTTTCATCAGCATGCGGATTATAATAGATCCTCAGTACCTTTTGTTTGTTGTAAGAGGCGACTAAATGGGGCGGTCCTTCGGATGAGACTGCAAAAACTGAGGTCCCGTGTCACAGCAAATGTGGCAAGATAAAGATTCCTCCCTGCTCAAAGGCTATAACCGCCAGGCATATAGGCCTAAATTTTGCAGTCCTTCACCGGCAATGATGATTGATTGATTGATGTTTTCCGCCACACTCAACAATTTTTCAGTTATCTGGTGGCACCCAGTTTTTATTGGTGGAAGAGAGAACCCAGATACAATGTACCTGGGAAGAGACCACCGGTCGTCCGAAAGTAAACTCAAACTGGGAAACTTTCTCACTTACCGGCGCGAGCGGGATTTGAACCCGCGCCGACAGAGGTGAGAGGCTGTGTGATTTTGAGCGCAATGCTCTAACCACTCTGCCATGGAGGCCCCTTGGCAATGGTGATGTCTCTATATGAATGAAATATTCTCAAGAGGGACGTTAAACAATAATCAATCAATCATCAGTATTTGTTTTAAGCTCACTTTTCATCAGTATTGAAAAATTTTAGTTACATTTTGTACAGTGTTTTTTTTATGAGACATGATTTTGTCATGACATTTTACAGTTTCATATTGTCAATACTTTTGGGTTGTGATTAATGGTATATTATAATATGAACTCAATTTACCCAAACTGTAATCTAAATGCTATACAATCTGAACAGAGAAACTGTAATATCAGTGATTTTAGCGACAGGTTTGTCTTGTTAGCTCTGATCTGATGTAGATAGTTTGGCTGTAGCTGATGATATCAATAACAATGATTAAATCACATTAATAGACCTGTACAGGGAATAAAAGCTGTAAACATGTTCTTTTCCTTAGACTCTTGGGCCTTCACTGCCTGGGAACTGGGCCCATATAGATTCATTGTTCATTGGTCCTTTTAATTCTGAAATTCAAATTCAGGTTGTAAGGTCTATGATCAAGCCCATGTTGTAAAGTCTGATCAGACCAAAATTGTAAGGTTTGTGATCATACTCAGATTGTGAAGTCTATGATCATATCCAAATTGTAATCCAGATTGTAAAGTCTATAATAGTATGCTCATATCCAGATTGTAAAGATTCTGATCAGACAGAGATTGTAAAGTTTGTGATCAGACCCAGATTTAAGTCTCTGCATGATCAGACCCAGATAGTAAGGAAATGTAATCAGACCAAGATTGAAAGGCTCGTGATCTGCAGACTCAAATTGTGAAATCTCTGATCAGATCCAGATTGTAAAGTCTATGATCAGATCCAGTTTGTAAAGTTTCTGATCAAACCCAGATGTAAAGTTTCTGATCAAACCCAGATGTAAAGTTTCTGATCAAATTTAGATTGTAATGTCTGTGATCATATTGAGACTAAAGTTTGTGATACAGATCCAAACTGTAAAGTTTGTAATCAGATCCAGACTGTAGAGTTTGTAATCAAATCCAGACTGTAAAGTTTGTAATGCAAATCCAGGTTGTAAAGTTTGTAATGCAAATCCAGGTTGTAAAGTTTGTGATGCAGATCCAGACAGTAAAGTTTGTAATCAGATCCAGACTGTAAAGTTTGTGATCAGATCCAGACTGTAAAGTTTGTAATCAGATCCAGACTGTAAAGTTTGTGATCAGATCCAGGTTGTAAAGTTTGTGATCAGATCCAGACTGTAAAGTTTGTATTCAGATCCAGACTTTAAAGTATGTGATCAGATCCAGACAGTAAAGTTGTGATCAGATCCAGACTGTAAAGTATGTAATCAGATCCAGACTGTAGAGTTTGTAATCAGATCCAGACAGTAAAGTTTATATTCAGATCCAGACTGTAAATTATGTGATCAGATCCAGACAGTAAAGTTGTGATCAGATCCAGACTGTAAAGATTGTGATCAGATCCAGACAGTAAAGATTGTAATTAGATCCAGACTGTAAAGTTTGTAATCAGATCCAGACTGTTAATTATGTGATCAGATCCAGACTGTAAAGTTTGTGATCAGATCCAGACTGTAAAGATTGTAATTAGATCCAGACTGTAAAGTTTGCAATGCAGATCCAGATTTTGAAGTTATTGTGCATAAAAAAAATTGTAAAGAGCACTTGGGCAGGTTTACACAGTAACCACAATTGAATGAAAGAACATATCAAGTTTTTTGACTTTCTGGTTACGGTACATGTAGATTATATGTTCAACTAGCTAGGTCATTTTTCAGATTTCTGTTCTATACTGACAGAGGCATAAGGATGTCTTTAAAGTACATTATGTCATATTCATTATATTATGAATTTTTTTCATGAATACGAAATTAGAAGATATTTTGTGCACATCCTCAAATGTCACCATTATAAAATGTTTATGCATTTCACATGTGACCCATGTTTAAGTCAGTGTGCATGTAATCCTATGCATGTTGTACACAATAATACACAGTAATACATGTATGACAGTTGTGGTTGATACAGAAATCTGTCAGAATTGTGCCTGGGTGATGTATATGGAGAAGCATACAATGTATTAGAGACTTATACACAACACGAAGACTTCTTTGTATTGATGGTGATTGAAAGTCATATGAATACGGCCAAGGTCATTGGACTTGCAGTTTTGATTGTAGCTCAGTCCTCCCATCAAGTTTTAGGCATTATAAAGTTACTTTAAGTGTTCCACCACATATATCATAGCTACTACATCAGTAATACACTTGCTTTGGTACATGATTAGCAGTGTTCTGGTACATTATTTAGCAGTGCACTGCCACATTTTGCTATGCACATGTAGGTACAGTACTGTTAGTGGTGCTTTTGTACATCAGCAGTGCACTAGCTGGTACGTCAGTGATGGACTAGTACATTTTTCAAAGACATTTGATTATGTTTATTAAAAAAGAAAGAAATTTGAATGCCCAGATAATTTGTAATTATACATGTATGTAAATGATGTATGGTAAATTAAAGTAGATATTTGTAAATTGTATTACTGTTTATAAATTGAGAGTTAATTTGGCTGAGGTAACACTACATATTTAATAAAATATCAATATTGTTTATCAATATATACCATGTATACTATGTATATGTATGCATTTCTGGATAGGGGAACTGAACATCTAGTAATTATAGATAAGTAGTACATTTAATGGCATACTACATGTGCTTGTTTGCAATGTACATGGCGACTACCTTTATTATTATACTGTACAAACTATCAGAAGAGAACCTGTGATTAAGTTATTCATATAAATAAAGATTCTGGTTTAATTTTCTAAACAAGCATCTACTTCTTACTGTAATAAATTATTTATGAACCAGCTCCTGAAATTTATACATTTGAATTAAATCACATCTCCGGGGATTTCATATCCATCCAATCAAAATTTAAATTCTCCTTGACTTTTGATTTGAATAAAATAAAATCCACGGGAGACAAGAACTTTTGTCAAGTTTAGTGAAGTTTGTCGACTGATATCGACTTCAGGATATGTACATGTTATGACACGGCTACATGGTTTACGACCACATTATTATTCATTTATGTAAATGACATGAAAAGTACACTGAGCAGCGAAGGGCACAGTATTCTCAGCCAAAATTCATTATCATGCATAACTCCCCTTTAGGTGGCAATCATTTTTATCAAGCTTATGATTTGAAAAAAAAAAAGACAAAAATTATCCAGTAGACCTGAATGTTTGGGGAACTTTGCAGAAAATTATCTTCAGAGGGATTTTTTCTGATAGAACATTTTTCCTGTCTTCTGTGCAAGGCATGCGAAGAAAATTATTCAGTAAGTATATATAGGTGCTATTTTAATTTGATTAGGATTATAATAAAATGAATATTAATTTTGAGGATTTTCAGTAGAATTACATTGAGTATATATTAAATGAGGGGGTATAGCTGCAGTAATTATTAAAGCAGTGTATGTTATTAGAAAATGTCAGCAGATTCAAAGGACAGTTATTTGTTTTTTGTCAACTTATGAAAAGATGTACAGTTTTAGTTTAAAGTTATTATACTTATTGCAAAGACATTATTGGGACTATAGGTCTTGGTGATGAAATGTAGAATACAAATATTATGTTTAAAATTTTATCAGGTTGGTGTTTCTGTCTGTATCAATGAAAACTTTGATCATTGAACAGCATATAGTTATGGTCATATGTGTCCAATTTATTTCCTGCTTCAGTATAATCTAGGGATATCGTCTTAGGGAAATTAAAAACTTTCATAGGTTTATAGGGAACATACATAATTGCTGTACCTTGAAATTTTTTAAATTCTGTCTGAAAGAGGACAATTTTCTTTGATGACTAAATGGAATGAATTTACAAATATTACACTGTAGTACCGGCCCACTACAGATATATTTGAAGGAAAAAAAGGAGAAAAACATAGAAATTAGGAAATGTTAACATACAGAATGGTTATTAGTGGGTGTCACTTAGTATATCCAACAGTCTGCTCAGTCTTGATGGTCCAATCATAACTGCTAAAAGTCATTTGTGATATTTGAAGTGCAGATCACGTGCAGTTGGATGTAAATCTTTTAGAAGCTCTGTATTAAGGGAGTTGGTCGACATTACACATGTAATGGAAGTGTGTTTGTTAAGTCTTAATGTTTTAGCATTACATTGGACATCGTAAGTAAACCCCCTTCAGATATAGCAAGTCTAAAAATCTAACCCTAGGGAAGAATATTCAACAAAAAGTACATGAATGACCATCATAGAAATATTCAACTAAATATAGACGTAAGACTGCTGATGCAACAATTTAAATCTGATTGAGGAGACTTTCCAAAAGGAACCACTCACAGAAATGAGAATTGATGGCAACCATTTTTTTCAGCTGAAAAGAATTTAAAGGAGAACCCTTTGTTTTTATGTTGTGGACTAGCTGACATGATCTTGGTGTTCATGCTTAATATGCAAAATTGATTTTAATAAAGAGACTTCGAGGATTACCTCATTCTCCCAGTCCTTGTATATTCCAGGGTATCTACATGTACAGCAAATTAACAGCAATTAACATCTGCAGCTTTAGGTTATTGCTAAGAGGGAGTGCATGGGTCTTAATTTAACTATTGACTCTTAAGGTAGCTCCACCCTCTTTTGATGTCATAGGTTTTTAGGTTTATTTGATTAAACTTTGTGCATCTTAGGAATATATCCTTCAGGGGGATTTTATTCGCTGGGTATAATAAAAAAAAAAAAAATCTGGTAAACTATTCGATTCTAAGAAGTTTATTTTTTTCCTATAATTAATCAATTATCTATTATAAAAAAGTGTTATCAAGGGCAATAACTCTTTATGCTGGTATTTTCTTTATTGTATGTTTATTTTGCAATAATTTCCCTAATATCCACAATTAATATATCTATATTAAAAAAGAAGCAGTTTTTGAAACTCTTATTAAAATGTTGTCATTTTAACCAGTTTTATGTGTATTTTTATTATGCTGTTTCATGAAAATTTGCAATTTTCTAATGTCAACATATACTTCTGTTTTTGTATGTCTGACAGCTTTAAAAAGGTGGTAACATATATGTTTTCTTTGATTATTAATTAGATTAAACTATCACGTACAAATCAATATAGTTTTTCTACTTTGAACCATTGATATTGATAAGTCACATGAGGGTGCATACATGGAGCTACCTTAAAGTATCTAAAATTGACAAGGTTTACTTATAACATATCCATGGTTCTATTAGGGCACTTTGCAATGTCTTATAAATGCCAAAGAAATTACCAATGCAGGACATTAATACATGATTTTAAATGTATTTTATTAAATTGATGAATTTCAAAATGTTGCATGTATCTATATAACATTTAATTTTCCATTTCTTGTGGGGGGTTTTTGTTGTTGTTTTTAACTGTGCTAAAAAGTTGTCTTTAACATTTCCATCTTTTTGAATAATTGCTGATGACAAACATATTAAGGAAGTTTATTTTGTATACTATAGCAAATTACATTGGCCTGCTTGTCTTGTTTGGTGATCAGAGAGGAGAGAGTGGAGGATAATGCCCTTATCTACAAAGTGAAGGATACAGAGGATAGTCTCTGTTGTATGAATGAATTCTAAAATGAAAGAAATAGAATTTATTTGTCATATGAACCACCCATGTAAATTTGTGCATTAGTGTGAATGATTTGTCCCAAATTTCAGTTTTGCATTATTGAGGTTTACAACCTTAACTGATGGATATAATATGTCATGTGATATCTTTTGCTGGTGATGTTTGTAATCGAGTAGATAAAACTTTATAACAGATTTGCGAGCAGAACAAAATTGAATTTTCTGTGATGAAATTTTCTAAAGTTTACTATCATACGTTATTCTTTTAAATTCATCAGAAATGCCTCATATTTCAAACCTTTTTTAAAACAGAAAACATGTTACAATAGTAAGTTTTAAAACAAATTTTCGAAGCCTTCGTTAACTAAATCACTTGAAACTTTTCTCTCACGTTTTCACATTTGCAAATCAGTACGCTTTGTATGCATAATTAAGTATTAACATCCATTTTAATGATTCGCACGCAAACGTAACTTGACGTTTAAAGACGCGGCGATGAATAATTGGTCATTATATATGGTCATTGTTTATGCATTATAATCTTGCGTGTCATTCCGCAACAATATGTTCCTTGTTACGAAGTGATTTGGGAAAAAATGTATCGGAATTTAGCCGAGGGCGCTAATATACTGAAGGAGAGAGACCTCGATCTTTTTTAATTCTTGTGAATAATTTTATTGGCTGCGTTCTATATAAATCACTAAGTCTCGGAGCCCATTAGGACACCTGTTCTTTATGCTTAACTTTCTTAGTAATATTTAATCAGCTCGTAGCACAAAAATTAAAAACGTAACTAAATCCTGCGGTTTTGTCCTTTGATAATTCAACAGAAATGACCAAGGTGGACACTATATAGGACCAAACAGAGAAATGAAAATACAGTAGATGGAGGTTTTATTGTTGGATGTGGTTGTCAGCTCTTTTGTCTTTGGCCACTGAATTTGTGGACCAGGTCCAGTTAGAGCCCTGCAGTGCCATGCCCCATGCCATCTTGTATATGTGTGCAGGCTTGCTTTATGACACAAAGGTTTATTTTGGTCATTAGATACCTTATAATGACATTTTGTTTTGTCTATATATTTTGATACAGGTGTATGATATTTGGTTTACCATGCATTTCCCTTTATTAAGTGTAGGATTATGTAATAAGGCAACAGTTATAGATATAGTATTGCGTCAATATGTAGTCATATGTATTCAATTTCATGAATCGTCAAAAGAATTCATCACCTTTCAGATCAACATTTAATATTTTTGGGGTCAACTGAATTTTGAATTTAATGCATTGTATACAAATCATACATGGTCTTTATAATTTTTTTCCTCATTACAACGAAGTTTATACTTCTAGTTTAGATATAATGTTGTTTCGTTGATTCCAGTGGATACTGGACATGTGATTGAAACTAAGCAAAGTTCATCTGAAGTTTACATATTGAGACTTACGTAATGTTTTGGGGCATCCTCTGTTGGTCATTGTTGATGAGGGTCAAGATCTGCTGACATTCTAAGAATTAATTTTTATTTATAATATATTATGCTTCAAAATTATCTCTGTAAACATGATTTTATGAAAAACATCATCAAAAATGAAAATATCATCAAATATTTTTTTCACCATCTGATCAGATAATGTGTGTCCTAACCCTAACCCCAACCCTGTCAGTGAATAGTAAAGGTGGGATTTAAATTTTTAACACAAGTAGAATACATCTAGATTGTCTAAACTTTCAGAAAAAATATTTTGATGTCATTTTATACCCAATGAGATAAAACTTTGGTGGGTGGGGGATATATTGTTTTTGGTCTGTTTGTCTTTTTGCATAAATCAATACCTTTTGAATATGCATGAGAAATACTTCCTACATATAATAAATTGAAAGTTCATGGTTAAAGTTATGAGGCTGATATTGATGGCAAAGGCAAATTTGCCACAGTTGAACTCGGAAGGTTAGGGCATATATTAGTGCTTAATAAATCCCCTTTTCTTTTTATGCCTCCGAGATCGAAGATCGGGGGGCATATTGTTTTTGTCCTGTCTGTCATTCTGTCTGAAACTTTAACCTTGCTAATTTTTTAAATATAACATTGAAGTTGATGGCTTTTTCACACAATATGAATGTAGTAATTAGAATGTCACTAAAAATAATCACTATGATTTCATAGCAGTATAAGGACAGGCATGTAACATTTAGACATTATAGTTTAATTGCAGATAATATCGCCCTGCGATATGTTACATATATAGGTTCATGCAGACATGCAATCTTGCACTGGATCATAGTTGTCAGATATGAATTAATCTTTTTAAACAGATCTCTTTTTTGTGATGGATGATATGAAGTTATAGTGATTATCTTGTTTGTGGAGGTACTTATAATTTGTGGATATATCCTAACCTTGAATGAACAGAAATTAAGCCATGTGAAAATTGAATTATATTTCAGTAGTTTGATATTCTCTAGATATAGACTAAGGTTTCAGTATATTTCAGTAGTTTGATATTCTCTAGATATAGACTAAGGTTTCAGTATATTTCAGTAGTTTGATATTCTCTAGATATAGACTAAGGTTTCTATGGATTACAGAATATACTCCAACTTTTGTGTTACATTTTGATAAAGATATCAAAACTACAGTAGCTGATGAATAAAACGAAACAAAAAAAAATCTATTAAGTATTGCATACAAAAACTAAGGTTGTAGAGATATAAATAAATAAAAATATGGTTACTTTCAAAATACAGCCTGTATTTTTAGCTCACCTGAACCGAAGGTTCAAGTGAGCTTTTCTGATCGCTTTAAAATTGTCCGTCGTCTGTCTGTTAAACTTTTCACATTTTCGACTTCTTCTCCAGAACCACTGGGCCAATTTCAACCAAACATGGCCAAAAGCATCCTTGGGTGAAGGGCTTTCAAGTTTGTTTAAATGAAGGGCCATGTCCCTTTCAAAGGGGAGATAATCACAAAAATGCAAAAATAGGGTGGCGTCATTTAAAAATCTTCTTCTCAAGAACCACTGGGCCAGAAGAGCTGAAATTTACCTGAAAGCTTCCTTACATATTGCAGATACAAGTTTGTTCAAATCATGGGATCCTGGGGTTGGATGGGGCCACAAGGGGGATCAAAGTTTTACATACAAATATATAGGGAAAAACTTTAAAAATCTTCTTCTCAAGAACCACTAAGCCAGAAAAGCTGAGATTTACATGAAAGCTTCCTGACATAATGCAGATTCAAGTTTGTTCAAATCATGGGATCCTGGGGTTGGATGGGGCCACAAGGGGGATCAAAGTTTTACATACAAATATATAGGAAAAATCTTTTTCTCAATAACCACTGAGTCAGAAAAGCTGATATTTACAAGAAAACTTTCTGACATAGTGCAGATTCAAGTTTGTTCAAATCATGGCCCCCGGGGGTAGGATGGGGCCACAAGTGGGGGGGGGGTCAAAGTTTTACATACAAATATAGGAAAATGCTTTAAACATCTTCTTCTCAAGAACCATTGGGCCAAAGAAGTTGACATATACATGAAAGCTTTCTGACATAGTGTAGATTCAAGTTTGCAAAGGGTAGTTTGGGCCATAATAGGGACTAAGGTTTTACATGCAAATATATATTGAAAGTCTTCAGATATGGGCCAAGGTGACTCAGGTGAGCGATGTGGCCCATGGGCCTCTTGTTTACACTTTCTTTCTGAAATGAGTGGAGTACTGATCATGTGACTGTCTTATTAGCATACCACGTCGTGCTATTTTCCCAGCAATTGTGCATATCTATAATCTTTAGTGTTTTATGCATGCTATATATAGGTCCTTTATATATCTGCAGTCGATGAACATAGTAAAACATTCGGATGTCATTGTTTTCTTTTCGACCACGTGTGAAGAAGGCATGCACAATGCATACATTATAATACGAACAAGGGTCAACTCAAAATGTCCAAGAGTTGAGTTGGTCAAGATTAAACTGAAAATTTTGACTTCTGATATTCCTTTCTTATACATGTGATGAAATGAAATATTTTACGTTGCTAAAGCTATTATAAATCACCATCATACATCAGGCAGGTTAGTTTGGAAACCAAAATATTTAATTATTAATATGTTATGTACCTCTAAGTATGCCTATGGAGCTGCTCCTATGATTAAATATATATATATAGATATATATACACACACACAGACACACACACACATATATATATATATATTAAATGGGTATACCACATGGAAATTTTGTGATATTTTTGTCAATTTTGAATATTTTCAGGTATAAAGATGAATAGTGAAACCACTGCTGACACCGTTACTATTGGAAGCAATGGACAAACAGAATCCAAACCTGTAAATACTTTGGTAATTACTGTAAAAACAGATAGAACTCCTAGTGTATAGAAACCAGTAAAGATACAACCAGAATCAGATAAAACTCCTAATGTATAGAAACCAGCAAAAATACAACCAGAATCAGATAAAACTCCTAACATAGAAACCAGCAAAAATACAACCAGAATCAGATAAAACTCATAACATAGAAACCAGCAAAAATACAACCAGAATCAGATAAAACTCATAACATAGAAACCAGCAAAAATACAACCAGAATCAGATAAAACGCCTAATGTATAGAAACCAGCAAAAATACAACCAGAATCAGATAAAACTAATGTATAGAAACCAGCAAAAATACAACCAGTCAGATAAAACTCCAAATGTATAGAAACCAGCAAAAATACAACCAGAATCAGATAAAACTCCTAATGTATAGAAACCAGCAAATATACAACCAGAATCAGATAAAACTAATGTATAGAAACCAGCAAAAATACAACCAGAATCAGATAAAACTCTTAATGTATAGAAATCAGCAAAAATACAACCAGAATCAGATAAAACTCCTTGTATAGAAACCAGCAAAAATACAACCAGAATCAGATAAAACTCCAAATGTATAGAAACCAGCAAAAATACAACCAGTCAGATAAAACTCCAAATGTATAGAAACCAGCAAAAATACAACCAGAATCAGATAAAACTCCTAATAAATATAGAAACCAGCAAAAATACAACCAGAATCAGATAAAACTCTTAATGTATAGAAACCAGCAAAAATACAACCAGAATCAGATAAAACTCCTAATATAGAAACCAGCAAAAATACAACCAGAATCAGATAAAACTCCTAATGTATAGAAACCAGCAAAAATACAACCAGAATCAGATAAAACTCCTAATGTATAGAAACCAGCAAAAATACAACCAGAATCAGATAAAACTCTTAATGTATAGAAATCAGCAAAAATACAACCAGTCAGATAAAACTCCTAATGTATAGAAACCAGCAAAAATACAACCAGAATCAGATAAAACTACTAATGTATAGAAACCAGCAAAAATACAACCAGAATCAGATAAAACTCTTAATGTATAGAAACCAGCAAAAATACAACCAGAATCAGATAAAACTCTTAATGTATAGAAACCAGCAAAAATACAACCAGAATCAGATAAAACTCTTAATGTATAGAAACCAGCAAAAATACAACCAGAATCAGATAAAACTCCTAACATAGAAACCAGCAAAAATACAACCAGAATCAGATAAAACTCATAACATAGAAACCAGCAAAAATACAACCAGAATCAGATAAAACTCCTAATGTATAGAAACCAGCAAAAATACAACCAGAATCAGATAAAACTAATGTATAGAAACCAGCAAAAATACAACCAGTCAGATAAAACTCCAAATGTATAGAAACCAGCAAAAATACAACCAGTCAGATAAAACTCCAAATGTATAGAAACCAGCAAAAATACAACCAGAATCAGATAAAACTCCTAATATAGAAACCAGCAAAAATACAACCAGAATCAGATAAAACTCCTAATGTATAGAAACCAGCAAAAATACAACCAGAATCAGATAAAACTCTTAATGTATAGAAATCAGCAAAAATACAACCAGTCAGATAAAACTCCTAATGTATAGAAACCAGCAAAAATACAACCAGAATCAGATAAAACTACTAATGTATAGAAACCAGCAAAAATACAACCAGAATCAGATAAAACTCTTAATGTATAGAAACCAGCAAAAAGACAACCAGAATCAGATAAAACTCTTAATGTATAGAAACCAGCAAAAATACAACCAGAATCAGATAAAACTCCTAACATAGAAACCAGCAAAAATACAACCAGAATCAGATAAAACTCCTAACATAGAAACCAGCAAAAATACAACCAGAATCAGATAAAACTCATAACATAGAAACCAGCAAAAATACAACCAGAATCAGATAAAACTCTTAATGTATAGAAACCAGCAAAAATACAACCAGAATCAGATAAAACTCCTAATGTATAGAAACCAGCAAAAATACAACCAGAATCAGATAAAACTCGTAATATATAGAAACCAGCAAAAAGACAACTAGAATCAGATAAAACTCCTAACATAGAAACCAGCAAAAATACAACCAGAATCAGATAAAACTCCTAATGTATAGAAACCAGCAAAAATACAACCAGAATTAGATAAAACTCATAACATAGAAACCAGCAAAAATACAACCAGAATCAGATAAAACTCCAAATGTATAGAAACCAGCAAAAATACAACCAGAATCAGATAAAACTCCTAATGTATAGAAACCAGCAAAAATACAACCATTCAGATAAAACTCCTAATGTATAGAAACCAGCAAAAATACAACCAGAATCAGATAAAACTCCTAATGTATAGAAACCAGCAAAAATACAACCAGAATCAGATAAAACTCGTAATATATAGAAACCAGCAAAAAGACAACTAGAATCAGATAAAACTCCTAACATAGAAACCAGCAAAAATACAACCAGAATCAGATAAAACTCCTAATGTATAGAAACCAGCAAAAATACAACCAGAATCAGATAAAACTCATAACATAGAAACCAGCAAAAATACAACCAGAATCAGATAAAACTCCAAATGTATAGAAAAAAATACAACCAGAATCAGATAAAACTCCTAATGTATAGAAACCAGCAAAAATACAACCAGAATCAGATAAAACTCATAACATAGAAACCAGCAAAAATACAACCAGAATCAGATAAAACTCCAAATGTATAGAAACCAGCAAAAATACAACCAGAATCAGATAAAACTCCTAATGTATAGAAACCAGCAAAAATACAACCATTCAGATAAAACTCCTAATGTATAGAAACCAGCAAAAATACAACCAGAATCAGATAAAACTCCTAATAAATATAGAAACCAGCAAAAATACAACCAGAATCAGATAAAACTCCTAATGTATAGAAACCAGCAAAAATACAATCAGAATCAGATAAAACTCCTATTAAATATAGAAACCAGCAAAAATACAACCAGAATCAGATAAAACTCCTAATATAGAAATAGAACTCCAAATATAAAAAGCGGAATAATTTAAAACTCCAAATATAGTAAACAGAATTATTTATAACTCCATACATAAAAACCAGAAACTGTTAGAACTTCACATGTATATAAAAACCAGAATGATTTAAAATTCCCAAGTTTACAAACCAGAAGCAAAAGTCCAAAAATAGTGCTCACGTTTTACACAGAATTTGTAGTAATATGTTATCAGAAATGAAGCATTTTATTGTAAATGTGCAATTTTTCATTGAAATTTCCAAAACAAAAGAAAAGTCAAATGTTCAGGAATAACAACAATCAAATGACTATGCAAAAAATATATGTACATTCTGACCTTCATTTTAAAAAAATTGTGAACTTGTGATATATTTTAATATGGCACATCCATTGATATATTTTTATGCTTCTCAAAAAATTAGTTGCTGTTCTGTCCTCCATCTGAGCTCATATCTCCTAAACCTTTCATCAGAAATACATATAATTATTCACAAATGTTCCTTGAGATAATGACTTGTTGACCAAGGTATCTCGAGGTCATTTTTGGAAATGTCAAAAAGACTTGGAACATATAAAAGTTCCCATCTTTAAACCTTTCATCAGAAATTGATCATAATTGATTACAACTATTCCTTTGGACAGGGGGCTTTTTAGACTAGGGTCATTTTAGACTAGGGTCATTTTAGAAAGGTCAAGGTCAATCAACATAAACCCTATATAATGAAAATGTTCCTTATTTCAACAGTTTTTGAACAGGTATTGATCATATATCACACAAATAAATAAAAGGCAAATGACTTTCAGGCAAAGGTCACTCAAGGTCATTTTGTAAAGATCAAGGTCAGTCAATACATAAAGAGAAAACCCATTCATTTCTACATTATTTTTTAACAATTATTAATCGTTGTACAAGTCATTCGTTGTCTTACGTAGTTCATTGGTTAGATGCAATTCGAGGAGCATCCATCAGTTTTATTGATATTCTTGTTTTGTTTGACAGATTTCTTTTAATATTACTTGGTTTGTATTGCATGTTTAGACTATTTAACTTCATTAGATATTATACTGCTGTATTCATAATTTTAGACAAATGTTGGTGCAACATTGCAACAACAATTGCAGTCAGCATTATTGGCTCAGCAGTTCCCACTCGCAACGGCAGGAGCACAAACTGGTTTCCTGATTCAGAACCCATATGGACAACCAGCTGTGGTATGCTTACATTAGATTTTTAGCTCACCTGAGCTGAAAGCTCAAGTGAGCTTCTTTCTTTTTTTTTGATCACTGGTTGTCCGTTGTCTGTCTGTCCATCTGTCTATTTGTAAACTTTTTACACTATTGACTTCTTCTTTAGAACCACTGGGTCAATTTCAATCAAACTTGATAAAAAGCACCCTTGGGTGAAGGGAATTCACGTTTGTTCAAATGATGGGCCATGCCCCTTCAAATGGAAGATAATCACAAAAATCCAAAAATAAGAGTTGGGTCATTTAAAAATCTTCTCAAAAACCATTGGGTCAGAAAAGCTGAAATTTACATGGCAGGTTCATGACATTGTGCAGATTCAAGTTTGTTTTAACAAAATCATGACCCCTGGTGGTAGGGTGAGGCCACAATAGAGGATCAAAATATTTACATGTGAGTGTATAGGGAAAATCTTTAGAAACATTCTCAAGAACTGATAAGTTCAAATTTCCAACATAAAGTAGATCCAAGTTTGTGCAAATTATGGTACCCAGGGGTAAGGTGGAGCCACAATAGGGGCAAAGTGTTATATGCTGATATATATGGAAAATCTTTGAAAAAAATATCTTGTGAAATATTTATGCTAGGGCCTACATATTTTGTATATACATTCTTTACAGAAAAACCTTTCGTGTAATGCATTGGTGTGTGATTTTGCGACTTTGACCTGGAATTTTGACCTACTTATAATAAAGATCTTACCCATTCAATATGTCCTGAACTATTCATTCTTTGATATCTTGTATCTATGTGTATTATGGCAAGACCTTTCATTTCATATCGTGACCTTAAACTTAGAGTTTGACATACTTTTAAGAAAAGATAACATATTAAATATACCCAGAACTATTTCAGGTGGGGCTTTCATCATATGTATATAGATTCTTTATGGCAAGACCTTATTCACAATGGTGTTTGATCTCTTTTGATCTTGGAGTTTGACCTACTTTTAAAAAAAAGAACCCTTGACTGACCTATTCATTATCTCCTGAAATGTTTATAGCTTTCATATTTTCTCTTTATATTCTTTATAGCTAGACCTATATATATTTCATATAAGTTTGACCTTGACCTTGAAGTAGGACCTACTATTTAAATTTCTGACCTATTCAATATCTCCTGAACTTTTTAAGGTAGATCTTTTGTGTTTTGTATATAGATACCTTTCACTTCATACTATGACCCCAGACCTTGTGACCTTAGTATTGTACTACTTTTAAGAAAACGTAACCTGTTAGTATCTTCAGAACTATTTAAGGTAGGGCTTTCATAATTTGTATATAGATACTTTATGACAAGGCTTTGTGATACAATTGTATTTCATCTTGTGACCTTGACCTGTTTTCTTAAAAACTTGACCTAATCAATATCTCCTGAACTATTTAAGATAAAGCTTTCATATTTTATCCATAGATTCGTTTTGGAAGACCATGTTATACTTCGGTGTTTGACCTTGTGACCTTGACCTGGGAGTTTGACCTAATTTTAATAAAAATCTGCATTCAATATTCCTGAACTATTTGAGATAGAGCTTTCATATTTTATTTATAGATTTCCTATGGTTAGATATTCTTCCATGATTTATGACCTTGGTCATATTAAGAACAGCTAGATCATATTAGTCATATTGGTGCTGAAACATCTGTATGTTATTTGAATTCATTTTCAGTTATGTTGTGATGCTTTGGGACTAGATTGGGGTCAAAATTTTCATAGGAACAAAGATTGATAAAAAAAATCTTTTAAAAATTACGACAGCTAAACAATGGTAGGACCAAGGGATAAGGTGACTCAGGTGAGCAATGTGGCCTGTAGTCCTTTTGTTCTCCTTTAATCTAAGATGGATGCCTACCAGCAGAATGCCAAGTTACATGATGAAAATTTTCTGGTTTTGTTAAAAGGTCATTGAATAATAATCAAACAATTGTATTTGAATTTTTTTTATATTTGATAGTCTAGCCGTAATATTCTGGTTCCCTTTTGATTAACTACAATAGTATAGGGTTATTGAACTTATAATGGTGAATATTGGCACGAGTTGGCTCAAAATGCATGAGCTTGCGAGTGAATTTTGACAGCCAACGAGTGCCAATATTCACCTATATAAGTTCAATAACCCTTTTATTATATAGTTAAAGTATTTAGTTAAATTATATCCTTTTTCGCTCAAAATACTCCAAAATAGACGAGAATTCATCAATATTGGCATCTAAGGTGAAGGTGTGCAATATCGGCATGCATTTCTTTACTGTTGAATATTTAATCCGTCATTAATGCATGAAGCAAACTGATTTTGTGAATGGGGACATTATAATTTATGTACAGTAAAACATTTGCTTAAGAAAATATCAAATACCGGCTCTGTCATATTCAGAGGACCGCCGTCTGCCATTTTGGCTTGTTTACGTCGTTACGGTAGCGTCAATATTGAACGCTCATACTCGGAATGTTTCGGGCGCACACAATTTACGCAATGCAAAGTTAGCGTTCAATAAATTCTCAGGATATTGAACGCTAATATTCTCTAGATTTTACGCAGATTTTATAATAGACTATTTATTAGCTATATAATAAATTTATTGATTGGTTTCTTATTAGTATTATATTAACGTATTTTTCATATCTAACAAAGAAGAATTTCGCTCATATCAATTATTCAATTATCAATATCCTAAAGTTGATTAAATGTAAGTCCAAAAAAAATTTGTTTCCATATGGAATAAATCTTTTACTTTCAATGAACACACACACACACCACCCCACATCTTCACAAGTCAAGGGTTATTGATTCGTTACCTCGCACTAACCCTTGACATCAGTCGCTATTTAAAAGTTGGGCTCGAGAAGAAGCACATGATTGGTTTGCAGCCTGAAGCTGCAAACCAATCAGACAACGGCTTTTATAATCGGTCGAAAACAAAACTAAATAGTAAACACACATGGCGACGGCATTATGGTGTAGAATTTGTGGCCAATTAGTACAAGACAGATATCGTCGATTGATTTTCGGGAGTTCGTTTTGCTTGAAGAAACAATTAGACGAGGTTTTGGGGTATGAGCCGAATGAAAATGATGGATTGTCGAAGTACGTTTGTAGACTATGTTTTAACAAATTCAGCAAATTGTCCAAAATAATGGGAACAACTTCGTAAGATAGCGATTTACCACTGCCGGTTTTAGTCCCAATAAAAACATATTTTCCTTCTCTGATACATGATATCGAAAGCTTTTGGTTTTCAGTCAAATGATCGATTTGATGCTTTTCACATATCTTTTCGTCAACGGGCGCCATTTTTTACTTTCTGTTTATTCCCTTACCAAACTTTCATCTGAAACAAGAAATCCCATTGGCTGATTAATTTTAGCGTATTGCGTCATCCTTCTTCTCGAGCCCAACTTTTAAATAGCGACTGATGTCAAGGGTTAGTGCGAGGTAATGAATCAATAACCCTTGACTTGTGAAGATGACCACCCCACCCCTGTGTCTTTATATATAAGGGAAATGGTTCAAGTGGACTTAATTTGATTTGCTCTCATTAAGGGAGAAAAAATCCCATATTCAATTTCTCTTTTCCGTTTTGGCAAAGTGACAGAATGTTGCAGTTTACAGCGATGTTTTAACATATATACAACAGATGTTTTAACATATATACGGGTATTAAACATGTGATCAAATGTTTTAGTGCTCAATTTCCATTTGAATATTCACAATTTACCATTCATTTGTGAATATTTAAACATTTGTTTCAGGTTTACTCTCAATTTTCCTGGTTATTAGAATTGTTTGTGCTGCTGAGTTTATTTTTAACATTTGAAATGTAAGACTTCATCACCTCCTGTGTTAGAAAAAAGTGCTGGAAGTATGGCTTCAAAAGTGCTTTAAAAATGATGCTGGTCTGTACAAATGCTGAAACATCCACCCACCTTGATTAGCAGTGTAGTAACTTTAATTACATGAGTACCGTACAATTGTCTCATTGATTGATAGATTCCAGTATCTGCTGGCCTACCCACTGCTGGTATACAGATAGCTGATCTCCAGCAGCTGCAACAACTGACACAGCAACTTACTCAGCAACAACAGCAACTTCAACTACAGCAGGTAAGGTGCATGTATTTACTCAGTAGAAGAATATTAGCTGTAGTTATATCCAGACTCCCCACACAGGAAGGTCAAGGTTGACAGTGTACATAATAGTAAAAACCAGACACTCCACAAGTTCAATGTATACGATATACAAAATATAAAAAGATGATATGTGTACTACTACCAGACTAAAAAAGAAAACAAGAATAAGGTGGATGATGCACCGATTATATAAAAAAAAACCTTTACTACAATGATACTCTCCACACCAAAGTCAAAATGGACATGGGTAAAAAGATTGTTGACTATATGTTAGTGTTGAATTTAAGGTATTGACTTAGAATATTGATGACTGATTTAGAAATATTTAAAAACAGTGTTTCAAAATTACTTAATATATTGATGATGTAAAATTATGATAGTATCTCTTTGAGAGCTGAAGTGAAAGTGCTGGGTAAACCGTTTTAATGTAGTCAAAAAATGGACTTTCACTGACCTTATATAAAAAAGAATTAATTAATCTTGCATCATATGACTGACAGATTCAACAACAGGTGACCAACACGCCAAGCGCCAGTTCTGCTAACACAACAACAGTGGTCACTCAACAGGCCCCTATCACATCTGCCACTTCTCAACCAGCACAGCAAATCCAGGCCACTCCTCTAGCTACCACCACCACTCTGCAGGGGCTGGCAGGTGCCCTACAGGGAACCCAGCAGTTGGTATTTCTCAACCCTGCACAACTCACCACTGGGCTCCAGCCACTTTTGATTCAAAACCAGGTGAGGAGATGCTTTCTTGTGTTGTTGCAAACAAATGTTGAATTATTTTCACTGCTCTGTGTAGTGTAGAAACATTGTTGAAATATCTCAGTGGATTACAGAGATACGTATTTAGGTGTCTGAGAATTCACAAAATTGTATTGATGTGATGTAATTTAGGGAATTCCAGTGTTAACTGCAGCCACTTTGGCCTCTCTAACACAGCAAGTTCAACAGCAACAACAGCAACAAACACAGCAGCCTCAACAACCAGCAGCTGCTGTGTTGCAACAGCTTCAGCAACTGCAGAATGCAAATACACAACCACTTCAGGTTAGAAAAAGTTCATATTGCTCTTGGAGTAGCTTCAGTCATGTTGCGTTCTTTCACATTTATAGCCTCTTTAAAACGTTTTATAAGAATTCTGGGTTTTTTTCTTCCACACGTGTGTTCCATGCATTCAAAACACACACACAAAAAATTTACATTGACAGTATCTGTCTCCTGCAATGTGATAAAAAGATTATACGTCCTGATCATCTGCTGGAGGACTGCTTAGTTGTAGTGTTGTGTGATGTGTATAAAGAAATTCCTGTAGTTACTTATGATTTTGGTCGTCTTTTTTCCCCAGATCCAGGTTTCTGCAACTCCACCAGCTCCACAGCCTGGAACTCCTGTTAAGGTCCAAAATACAATGACCAAAATATCCAATTCCTCCCAGATTGTTTTACCTGCAGTGTCCACTGCCAATGCTGTTGTCAAGTCTTCCCCTGAAGAACTGTCTGCTGCTGGTGTTGTGGACGAGATACCCCCAGTAAGTCTACCCAGTCTGATTGGAAACTGTCTCTGTTTACACTATGTAAAATGTCATGGCTGTATGATTGAAAAAATCCTCGTCTTCATGAATATTTATGTTCTTTAGTCACCCAAAGTTTATCTTTCAGTTTAAGGTAGCTCCATCCTCATGTGAATTTTCAATATTAATGGTTGAAAGTGGAAAAGATGCATGTTGCCACCTTTTTAAAGATGTCAGACATAAATAAACGGAAGTATAATTTGGCATCAGGAAATCAAACAATTTCATTAAAAAGAATGAGAAAAATACACAAAAACTTGTTAAAGATTAGCTACTTTATAAATATGTTTAGATTAATTGTGGATATCCGGGAAATCATTGTGTAGTAGACATACAGTAGAGAAAATACCAGCATAGGAGTTATTGCCCTTGACAACATTTATTTTTAATTCTAAACAATTCATTATTTATGGAAAACATAAACTTTTTCAGTATCAATAGTTTTGTACCAGATTTATTGTTTTATTCAGTAGATAAAATTCCTTCAAAAGATATATTTCTATCATGGGCAAATTTTAATACTGAATAAAGATTTCGCAAAAACTATGACATCACAAGAGGATGGAGCTACCTTTAAGATACATACTTTGGTTTGCACAAGTAGGGAAAGTCATTGTAGAAAGGGGTGTACAATTCTGCAAGAAATCACTCCTGTACTCTATCTAGTGTCTATGTGTATAGGATTTACATCATGAATAATTGGTACACGACATTATAGTAATTATAATCACATGGTGATGATGATGCTGGGCTGTTTTTAATGTAAGATTGAATTTACCTGTGTGTCATTCATAAGAAGAAATCTTGTACTTTTATTTACCTGGTTTGGGGAAGAGGGTGTGTATACTTTTTTGATGTAGGTCAGACCTAAATGTCCTTGGAAATGCATTTTTCAATGTAACTGATGTCCTCATTTTGTGATTGTAAGACCAAGAGCAAATAAGTACTTCTCTCCTTATTTACAGGAAGAAAACATTGACTTGTACTTCTCTCCTTATTTACAGGAAGAAAACATTGACTTGTACTTCTCTCCTTATTTACAGGAAGAAAACATTGACTTGTACTTCTCTCCTTATTCACAGGAAGAAAACATTGACTTGTACTTCTCTCCTTATTCACAGGAAGAAAACAGGAAGAAAACATTGACTTGTACTTCTTTCCTTATTCACAGGAAGAAAACATTGACTTGTACTTCTCTCCTTATTTACAGGAAGAAAACATTGACTTGTACTTCTCTCCTTATTCACAGGAAGAAAACATTGACTTGTACTTCTCTCCTTATTCACAGGAAGAAAACAGGAAGAAAACATTGACTTGTACTTCTTTCCTTATTCACAGGAAGAAAACATTGACTTGTACTTCTCTCCTTATTTACAGGAAGAAAACATTGACTTGTACTTCTCTCCTTATTCACAGGAAGAAAACATTGACTTGTACTTCTCTCCTTATTCACAGGAAGAAAACATTGACTTGTACTTCTCTCCTTATTTACAGGAAGAAAACATTGACTTGTACTTCTTTCCTTATTCACAGGAAGAAAACATTGACTTGTACTTCTCTCCTTATTTACAGGAAGAAAACATTGACTTGTACTTCTCTCCTTATTCACAGGAAGAAAACATTGACTTGTACTTCTCTCCTTATTCACAGGAAGAAAACATTGACTTGTACTTCTCTCCTTATTTACAGGAAGAAAACATTGACTTGGAAGAACTTGAGCAGTTTGCAAAAACTTTCAAAAGAAGGAGAATAGAATTAGGTATGAAATTCCAGATGATCAAAAGAAAAAAGAAAAGACAAATATTTTTGAGAATGTTAAGTCAAAATGAGAAAATGAATGCTCCTCAGAAGAGTTAATGTTTTTATTTGATTTTATGCAGGTTTCACCCAAGGTGATGTTGGCTTAGCTATGGGGAAACTTTATGGAAATGATTTCAGCCAAACAACCATATCAAGATTTGAAGCTTTGAACCTGAGCTTTAAGAATATGTGCAAGTTGAAACCACTTTTACAGAAGTGGCTTAAGGATGCGGACACAATGTGTGCCAATTTAAATACCCCTGTGGGAGGAAGTCCTGGAGGCAATGGCAACAGTCTGTCTCCTGAATCAGTGGCCAGAAGGAGGAAAAAGAGGACAAGTATAGAGACTAATATTCGAGTGGCTCTGGAAAAAAGTTTTCAGCAGAACCCCAAACCTTCCTCGGAGGAAATCACTGGTGTTGCAGACCAACTGAATATGGAGAAAGAGGTTGTGCGAGTGTGGTTTTGTAATCGTAGACAAAAACAGAAGAGGATTAATCCTCCATCAAATTTTAACGCACAGCTCTCATCCCCTCTGTCTCCGCCAATCACTCCTGTTCAAGTGGTAGCTACGCCTACAAATCAGTTAACCACACCCAATTCACAAAACACTATGACTCTTCCCACCATCATCAGTTCTTCCACAGGTGCCACTATTGTTGCTGCATCCACACCCTCCTCTATGCCAGGGACCAATCAAAACTTTATAATGGCCAAATTAGCGCCTACTTCTACCTCGGGATCCAATCAGGTCATTTTGACACAAGCATTACCAACGACAGTATCTACTGCCCAGGGAATTTCTCTTCAACCAACTCAACAAATCATCCCACAGAAAATAGAATTTACTACTTCATGAACGCAATAAATCATCCAATAAAAAATAGAATTTGCTACATAGAGATTTTTCTGTGGGAAAATATTTTTTCTTAATTTTTTTTTATATCATTCCAAAGAAGAGGAGTACAACAAATCTGATATTTTTAACAAAGATGAAATGGATATATTTTTTCTGGACGAGTAATTTTGATGTAGATACAAATGTACCAAAGCAAGACAGAGTATGATCATGTATGAATTAAATTTATTCTTGTACATTAATTATGTTGTCTTCCATTTGGGATTATTCCTCATAAATGACATGACTTCAGAATTTAATGCATCATCTAATGAATGATTTTAAAATAAATATCACATCTTTAAATCTTAAGATTTGAATGATATTCTTTTTTACTTGGTATTTATGCAAAATTTCCTTTACTTATAATAAAGCTGCATTGTACATATATGTTACTGGATCAAAAGTGACCAGGTCACTTGTACCTTTACTGATTACCGTAAACCAACTTTATTCGCGGCTACTTTATTTCACGATTCACTTGTGGTAAACTGCTTCGCGGCTAGTAATTCTTGCGATTGAACTTATGACAGATGTTCCAGGACAGGTTCGTGATGGAAAATATTCGCAACGAGGAGGTTCTTGCAAAATTTTCTTGCACAAGAATTAAAGTTGCTTTACAGTATACAACATGGCAAAGTGATGAAAACGCAGCTGTCATTGTTTTTTATTATAAAATGTTCAGTAATTAATCATTAAAGAAGTAGATTCATTAGATATCTATTGTGCTAATCACACAAAATGATTTCAGACACTGAATAATGTGCAGTGCCATTTCCCAATAGAATGCATTAAGTGTATTGCCTACTCGATACAGGTATATGAAATTGACAAACGGCTGCCTCAACCTGGTCAGTAACATTCATTGAATTTGTATACTTTTACGTAATAACACAATAGATGGTTTAAATTAAAAAACACCAAATAATTACATTTGTGTTTACATTGAATTTATGTGTTCCATTTTCAAGAACTCTTAAACAAATTAGAGCATGTTCTGCATATGATAATTTTTTAAAACGAGACAGGTTACTATGGTGACTGATTGGTGCCATTTTACATTTTGTCGTTATTTCAAGGGGAAAAACGATAATTTGTGACTTTTCCACGAAAAGACGACAAAATAGTTGCGAATATATGTATATAGTGTGTTGCATGTATATGGTAACTACTTGTCAATTGCGGTTCCTTTGCTATTTACACATGTACGATGGAGTATATTTAAAGCCAAACACTTGCATGAAAGTATTGCTGTCTTATAACAGCATCTAGCTATCGTTCTGTCGTCTTTATGCCTCGAAATGACAATACGACAAAAAGCCAAGCATCAAAGACGACGAATTTGCGGGTTTTCATTGTCATCTTTTCGCACGTATTTTTTCATCTTTTAGTTTTGTCGTCTTCATTATTTTGGGGCGAAAAGTCGCGTATTATCGTTTTGTCGTCTTTTTGCCTCGAAATAACAGATGAGTCACAAATGGACGAGCTGGCTGCAACCTGACAGCAGACTGGCCCATTTAAAACATCATATTTAAATGAAGATATTAGTTTATTGCATACATTCTTTAATGGTTCAAATGACAGTCACATTTTCTTGGCTCATTGGCCTAAACCTCTGTGAGCTCCCTTGTCCGATGTACCCGTCACTGGTGCTTGGCTGTCCTTGTTCTACACGTAATCACTCTCTGCATACATACGAGGGCTGTTCGATGTGTATAGTACCACAGCGCGATAATGCTTTGTATGATTTCGTGGATGATAATAGCTCTATTCAATACCTTTCCAACGGTATAAACACGAGCCTTCAGCATCACATAGTTTTAAACTTATAGTCATTTCAATAGAGCTAGTCGTTGACCACTGTTGTAAAAATAGTTGGGAAACGGGTTGAGAATATTGAAGAAATTAGAGCTAATATAAAAGTTCGCACAAAACTCGGTCATTCGGTAATGCAGATTTTTACTGAATTGGGGGAGGTTTATAGGTCTGATAAGGTATCTTATGAGACAGTTCGTAGGTGGAGAAAGGAATTTCTGACTGGCACAGAGTCCGTCAAAGATGCAGCAAAATCTGGTGGACCTGTGACTAACAGACAAGGCAAAAGTCAGGGAAATAATTGAAAGTGATGGCAGATACATGATTCGTGATATTGCCAAAGCTATTAGCATATCGCTATCGCGGGTGCATTTCATTTTGAAAGTACGAAAGATTTCTGCCAGATGGATACCGTATATATTGACAGATGACCTAAAACGGGTACGAGTACCAACCGCTAAGCAATTGCTCAAAATGTTCCCCAAATTCAATCAAAGACAAATTTGCAAACATTGTTACTGGTGACAAAACATGGGTTCACTATTTTGAACCAGTAAGAAAAATTGGGAACAAAATATGGCTACTAAACACGGTAGAAGGCCTGTAGTTGCCAAAAGAACCATAAGCACAAAGAAGGTTCTTAATTGCATATTCTTTTCATGTGATGATATAGCCGTACAAATTCCGGTGTCGAAAGACAAAAGTGTTACAGGTCGGTATTACCGAGATGTTAAACTAAAAAAGCTCAAAAAATATTATCATAAACGACGCCCTGTGTCAGAATTTAGGCATGTTCGTCTACTTCATGATAATGCTCCAACACATACATCTGAGCTTGTTAAGCAATTTTTGAGGTCGGAGAAGGTTACCGTCTTGCCACACCCACCATACTCTCCAGATCTAGCCCCTTGCGACTTTTTCCTTTTTCCGAAACTTCAAAAGTTCTTATCTGGTCGTCGTTACAAGTCTCAGCCATCAGTCAGTGCCTCAGAGGTCAAATCTTCGCCAAGGGTGACAATCCACAGTGTTTCTAGAAACACCGTGGATCGTCACCCCTGGCTAGCGAAGATGCAAAGGTCTACCTAAGTCAGCGTACCATGACGCATTTCAGAAAGAAATGGATTCAGAGATTGAAATTATGTACATGTATTTCAAACCGCGGAGAATACTCTGAAGGGATGTGACGTTTACTTCACTGTTTGAGTCGAATGCTTTTGGGATATCGTACAATACACATGTCGAACAGCCCTCGTACACTGCATATGAGGATAACTGCATAATAACAGGGAGAGCTCCTGTTTTTGTTCATACATAACATGTAATACAACAATACTTGTACGCACCGAGGGGCATTACATTACACACAAATACATTGTAAACACGCAATACTATCTCATTTGCAAATAATATAATGAACATGTATATATATATATATATATAAGAATACTTTAGCTAGTCTATTGGAAGGACTACACAGACACACCGAAGCTCTACATTGCATTACCGTGCATTTACACAAAACGGACACAGTGTAACTTACTGCACCACACACTGAACACTAGCTTCTATCAGTATATTGATTTTAACATGCTGTGTTAATTTATTTCGTTTGACAGGATCAATTATACTAAAAAATCGCCAAACCTAGCTCTGGATTTGTGCCTCCTGCCTCCATATTATTTGTTGTTGTCCGGTAAGAATCGAGTAAATCAGAGGTGCTAATGACGAATACGTAACGTCGGATTGATGTCTATTTTTGCTCGCCGATCCGATATGTGATATGGGTTTTCAGACCGGTAGTTGATATTGGCTATTGTGATGTCATCTTTATCGCAAATTGCAGAATTTCAATAATTATTACTACATTACAAGTATATGATAAACATAGAATATTATATGATAAATTCATATTATGTCATATTGAGACAATCCGGAAAAAAGTTATTCCGGTACCCACGGCATTTCATAATTATGTTTTCGCTAGGTGGCGCTGTACACCTATAGTATAAATATAAGCGAAGCCGCGAAGTCAAGTCAGTTTCCAAGTTGATGCTGAAGAGAGTGGACAGACGGCTGTTAAAAGCGAATAGAAGGTAATTCAGGAATTGAATTAATAAATTCATTTAAAGCTTTAGACGTGGCTGAACAAGCCTTTCCTAGCTCTAAGTATTTATTTTTAAAGACTGAATTCTAACGCAAGAGCCAAAAGGAGCCGAGTTGCGAGAGCCGGTATCCGAGACCTTGAGCTTCCAAGAGCCAGGAGTCCCATTGAGCCGATCGAGCTGTAGGAGCCGATCGCTCAAGAGCATTGTACATAATTGATTAAAGACAAGTAGTCTCCACACTTATCTGTATATTTTGTGTAATCATATATTTGTATATTTTGAAACTGTCAGGTCCTCAGAAAGTTAACTGAGGGGATTCAACGGCTTCTGTATGTAGTAATTGTATAATAGGGTTGCACGTTACAAGTTTTTGGTGGCAGCGGTGGGATCCTACTTGGCAGTACTGTATTTTATTTGATGAATTTTTCCGCTTTGTAATTTTTTTTTTTTTATTAATCATGAATCTTGATGAGGTCAATGCTACAATAAGAGAGCTTGAGAGTCAAATTGCCTCATATGAGCTGGAACTTTCACAAAGGAGCCACTCCACACCAGTAAGGACGCCTAGTAGAGATAACAAGATTACAGACTCGGGGTTTGCAACCTCAAAAGCTTTGGATGAGGTTGAATTAAACGAACAAATTGGCACCAGGAGGAAATCTGTAAGATTCGGACAGAACGTCGACACTACAAAGGAGACTAAGATAGATGAATTCGACCTTAGCCCTTACTTAAAAAAAAGGATGAGCAGGAGACGCCCAGGAGACTTGAAGACCCAGTGCCCAATATAACCTTTAGGAGGAAGCTGAGAGCATCGTCTCCCAACCCAGGAATACAATACAACACCATTAGGCCTGACCCAAACCCAATTCAACAATTTAAGAGCCGTCAACATGCTCCAAACATAAAACCGGCGACATATGATGGTTCCACGTCATGGCTTGATTACAAATCACATTTTGAGGCATGTGCAAAGTTAGGTAACTGGGATGAAACAGAGAAAGAGCTGTATTTGTCTGTTTCCCTGAGAGGAAGTGCTCAAGGCGTTCTTGGGAATTTATCAGAAGGGAAAGAAATGAGCTACAAAGAGCTGGTATCTGCATTAAATGATAGATTTGCTCCGCCAGATCAAGTAGATTTGTATAGAGCGCAACTGAGAGAGCGGAGACAGAGAGCGTCAGAATCGTTGCCAGAACTTGGTCAACAAATCAGACGTCTTGTGAACTTGGCATATCCGACAGTACCTGCGGACGTAAAGGAAATTCATGCTAAGGACCATTTCATTGATGCCTTATCAATTTCCGATATGAGGCTGAGAATCAAACAGGCTAGACCAAAAAATTTAAACGAGGCTGTAAAAAATGCAATCGAACTAGAGGCTTTCCTTAAAACTGAAGAAAGATTTAGAGGCATGAATTCAGCTTTAAGAGCTGTTGAGCAGGAGACATCTAGGGGTGAATTAATAGTGAAGTTGAACGAGGTGAACAATACTGTACTGCATCTTCAAAAGTCGATGACGTCCATTGTCGAAGAGCTCAACGAGCTTAAACAAAAACACAGAGATTGCGGAAAGGACAAATGGACAAAAGACCTTGAATGGAGGGGAAACGCTACTTGTTATAACTGTGGCAAGAGAGGGCATCTCCAGAAGGAATGTCGCTCTAAACCAAAGCCTCAAAATTCCAATGCAAACCATGCAGCGCAGGGGAAAACAAAACAAACAAAAGAGCCCTGCAAAACTAAGTTTCCTGAAAAAGTGGGGAGTACTGGGGATGCCGGTATTTTTGTTAAAGCATCCATCTATGGGGTTGATTTAAATATATTGGTTGACACAGGAGCTACACTGTCTCTTATGGCTAAACATGTATATGATAAACTTCTCAAAGGCAACAACTCTTTGGAAACTTTAAAAAAGGTCAGCCAGCCAGTGCTATCAGCAAACAATGACCCTCTTACGACTCATGGGAAACTCAGTGTCCCAATCCTCATTCGTGATATCTTGTATAACACTGAAGTTGTTGTTACAGAGTTAACTATCGATGCTATAATGGGGTTAGACTTTTTGATCAGAAATAAGTGTGTTGTCGACTTAAAAATGCAGATTTTGGAAGTTAACGGAAACCCTCATCTTTGGATAAAGCAGGTCATATTGGATGTTACCGTGTTGCTATGGCAGATACCATTCACATACCACCTAGGTCTGAAACTGTTACGATTTGTAACGTTTGTATATCTGGCAAGGAGACATTGCCAAGAGGTTTGGGAATAATAGAAGGAGATGAAGACTTTTTGAAATCTGAAACAGGAATAATTGGCAAAGTACTAGTCACATTCCAAAAGTCTGTTCCTTGTCGACTAATGAATCCAAGTCCAGATGTACAGGTCATTTATAGCGGAACTGTCTTCGCACACTTAACACCAGCTGATGACATAGTACAGGGGTTACATAAAGCCCCAGCGAAACAGTTGAAGGAATTACCTGAAGCCCTCAAAGGATTGCTTGATAGGTCGAGCAAAGGGACTGAGTCAGCAACAGACCGAAAAATTGAGGTTTTTACTCTTGCAGAATATGGATTTGTTTTCTAAAGATGACAAAGATTTTGGAAGAACAGATATTATAAAACATTCTATAAACACAGGGTCAAAACTACCAATAAGACATCCTCTTCGGAGAACTCCAGTTCATTCAAAGAACAATATAAACAAGCAGATTGATGAGATGCTCAAGTCAGACGTCATAGAAAAATCAACCAGTCCTTCGGCAGCCGGGGTAGTTCTTGTCCGAAAAAAAGATGGAAGCTTTCGCTTTTGTGTGGATTATAGAAGGTTGAACGATGCTACTATCAAGGACGCCTATCCTCTTCCAAGGATTGATGAGTCCTTGGATCATCTTTCAGGGTCTTGCTGGTTTTCAACCCTTGATCTCTCATCGGGATATTGGCAAGTTGAAGTAGATCCCGTGGATAGACCAAAACAGCATTTATTACAAAAAAGGGTTTATATCAGTTCAAGGTGATGCCGTTCGGACTTTGCAATGCTCCGGCGACATTCCAACGGCTTATGGAGACAATCTTGTGTGGTCTCCAATGAGACATATGTCTTATATATCTGGATGACATTATTGTGTTTAGCAAAACATTTGAAGAAATAACAGAGAATCTACAGAAGGTCTTTGATCAATTGCAGACAGCTGGGCTTAAATTAAAAGCAAAGAAATGTACTCTTTTTAGAGAGCAAGTTGAATTTCTTGGACATATTATCTCCAAGGCAGGGGTAGCCACATATCCTAAAAAGGTAGATGCTATCAAGCATTTGGTAGAACCGACATCTGTTAAAGAAGTTAGATCATTCATTGGGCTGTGCAGTTACTACCGGCGGTTTGTGAAAGGTTTTGGAAGGATTGCAAAATCTTTACACAAGCTAACAAACAAAGATTCAAAGTTTAAGTGGACTGAGGAATGTCAGTCAGCATTTGATCAATTGAAAAGTTGTTTGGTCAATGCACCCATACTCGCTTTCCCCGACTTCAGTAAGCCCTTCATTCTTGACACAGATGCGAGCGACATGACCATAGGAGCTGTCTTGTCACAGAACCAGGAAGGATCCGAAAGAGTCATAGCGTATGCTAGTCGAACACTCAGCAAAGCAGAGCGAAAATACTGTGTCACCAAGAAAGAGTTATTGGCTGTCGTCTCTTTCGTTAAATATTTTAGGCACTATCTCTATGGGAGGAAATTTGTGGTTCGCACTGATCATGGCTCATTACGATGGCTACTGAATTTTAAACAACCGGAAGGCCAACTAGCGCGTTGGATCGAGATTTTGGGCATGTACGAGATGACTGTTGAACTTCGCCCTGGCACTCAACATCGGAATGCCGATGCTCTCAGTCGACGTCCCTGTGGCAAATGTAAGTACGATCCCGATTAGGAGACTCATCTACAGGCCAGAATAGAAATGGAGCCAAACAAAGTCCTTGGTGTTTATAGTGGAAATGAAGATAGACCACATAATGATAATGAAGATGAAGAACTTTCTCTTGCTGAATTGCAGAGTAAGGACCAGGAGATAAGCACAGTGAAACATTGGCTCGAGAATGATGACAAACCAACACAAACTAGTCTTAGTTATGGTGGGGTCATGTCAAAGTCTCTTTGGGCACAAAGAAATATGCTGGAGATAAAAAAGGACTTGCTTTATAGGAAATGGAAAGATGATAAAGGAACTACTCTTCAAGCGATCATTCCATTTCATGACCGACTCAAAGTTCTAGCATACTGTCATAATCACAAAACAGGTGGACATTTAGGGGTTAGGAAGACACTAAGTAAAGTAAGACAAAAATTCTATTGGCCTGGTATGCAAAGAGACGTGAGACATTATATAAAAGGGTGCGAAGTATGCTCCAAATCTAAGGGTCTGACAAAAACACAAAGAGCTCCAATGAAAACACTAGGAGCCGGTATGCCAATGGAAAGGATTGGTATTGATATTGTAGGAGAACTGCCTCGAACAGAGAGAAGCAATCGGTACATAGTTGTCATCTATGACTATTTCACAAAGTGGGTTGAGGCATTCGCAATGCCAAATATGGAAACAGTTACTATTGCCCAACTGTTGGTTGAACAGGTGATATCACGATTTGGGGTGCCAGGATCTGTGCATTCAGACCAAGGCAAACAGTTTGAAGGGAAAATATTCACTGAAATGTGTAAAATATTGAATATCAAGAAAACACGTACAAGTCTTTATCACCCCGAATGTGATGGACTCGTCGAAAGGTTTAACAAAACCTTGCTGACGATGTTGAGAACTCTTGTAGACGAGAATCAAAACTGGGATGATCTGCTACCTTATGTGTTGATGGCTTATAGATCGGTGGAAAATGAGACCACTGGATATAGCCCCAATTATTTGATGTTGGGAAGAGAGGTTGGTACACCTCTTGATGTTGTGTTTGAAATGCCATCATACCTAAAGGAGATTCCTGCTCAGAAGTGGGTTTGGGAAATTAAAGAAAAAATGGAGCAGGCACATTCTTTTGTGAGGGAAAATTCAATAGGTTCCATGCTAAGACAGAAGAGTCTTCATGACAAAAAGTTAAGTTGGCAGACATTTCAGAAAGGTGATGAAGTTTACATGTATTTTCATCGATACAATATTGGGAAATCTCCTAAGCTTACACAGTTTTGGCGAGGCCCATTCGTTGTAGAGGAGAGATTTTCTGATGTCACATACAAAGTCAATTGTGGTACAAAAGGAAAACCTCAAGTCATACATGTCAATCGTATGAGACTTAAGAATCCTAAAGTGTTAAGAGGGGAAGAAGTATCTTCTTCTAATGACAAAGATATAGGCACTGATGATATTCAGGAAGAAGAAACTTTGTTGTGGCAGAATAAAAATAACTTTGAATTTGAAAATCGCAGAGAGCGACGAAGACCAAAATATTTCTCAGATTATGTTGTCGACATTTAACTTCGCTGTGTTGTGTTTTTGATAGGAATAGTAATTCCTGTAAATTTTAGTTTATGTTACTGCTTTTATATTTTGATATACATGTACTTTGAAAAACATTATGCTATTGCCCTTTTCATAAATATGCTTCTGTATCATTATAGACGATGCCTTTAACCAAGCTCACGCCGAGAAAAGAAGCCAAATGCCCATTGTGTCGATTTAAAACGTATGACATGGCGGAAATGACCAGGCACATCACAGAATGTGGGTTAAAGAACCTTGAGAGAAAACACTCCTGTGATAGAGAAGATTGCAACTTTACCACTAATAAGATGGGGAATCTTACAAGACATATGAAGAGACATAATGAGCAGGAAGCGCAGGGTGTTGAGAAAGTTCAACACATCACACCTTTACCTTGCAGAAACCAGAAAAATGACAAGGAAGCAACAGCTGAGAGCTCACCTTTAGTGGACTGCAGAGTAGGAAGTAGTGCCTCACAGGATGCTGGTAAAGGAAAGGAAATCTCGGACGAGGAATGGATAAATGCCGACCCAGGGGATCTGCGAAGCATACTCGGCGATATTTCTAAGACTGATAGTGAAAAGGAAGTGGATCCAAATGCAAAACAAGGTGGAAAGGACGCAAACATTGGAAGAATATTTCGGAAACCTATCACTCCAATACCGGTATTTACTCCAAAGCGTAAGGACCCTCTTGTAGCAACGTCTGGACTTCCAGCACGCCCTATGATAAGAAGACCCCAGGTCTCTGAGATTGGTACGCAAACAGGAAAAAAAGGTTCGCAGAGTAGAGTGGACCATTGCTAAGTGGCGAGAAGGTGAAAAAGACATGGAGCGTATCGTGATGATTGAGGAAGATTGATGAGGTTAAGAGACATGAGACTTTGTGCAAGAAGAACAAAAGTTTAATTTGTCGATGTTATATGTGTATATATTTCTCAGTAATTAATATATCTAAACCTGGTTAATCATTACTTTGAAATAAAGCAAGGAGCTGAATCATAGTTATATATTTTCATTAAGAAAAAACAAATTTGAGCATGCGAGGTCGCATGGATTTTGAGGCGTGGGTAATGAGACAATCCGGAAAAAGTTATTCCGGTACCCGCGGCATTTCATAATTATGTTTTCGCTAGGTGGCGCTGTACACCTATAGTATAAATATAAGCGAAGCCGCGAAGTCAAGTCAGTTTCCAAGTTGATGCTGAAGAGAGTGGACAGACGGCTGTTAAAAGCGAATAGAAGGTAATTCAGGAATTGAATTAATAAATTCATTTAAAGCTTTAGACGTGGCTGAACAAGCCTTTCCTAGCTCTAAGTATTTATTTTTTAAAGACTGAATTCTAACGCGAGAGCCAAAAGGAGCCGAGTTGCGAGAGCCGGTATCCGAGACCTTGAGCTTCCAAGAGCCAGGAGTCCCATTGAGCCGATCGAGCTGTAGGAGCCGATCGCTCAAGAGCATTGTACATAATTGAGTAAAGACAAGTAGTCTCCACACTTATCTGTATATTTTGTGTAATCATATATTTGTATATTTTGAAACTGTCAGGTCCTCAGAAAGTTAACTGAGGGGATTCAACGGCTTCTGTATGTAGTAATTGTATAATAGGATTGCACGTTACAATATCAATAATAATAATAATATCCTTTATTTATGCAGGATTGCACAATTAGTTGTATAAACTAGTTTACATTGTGGTCCTGTCTATAACATATATACATATCGGGAACATAATATATCACAAAGCATGGAAATATCACAATTTATATACATACAGATAAGAACTAAATGAAAAGAGACAATAAACACACGAGTATCATTGAGTGTCAAAATAATGTTTTAGATAGGCTGCTTTAAAAGATGTGGTAGTTGTACATTTTCTTATAAAATCTGGTAACGAGTTCCATAAAATTGATGCTGAAATGATAAAAGATCTTCTAAAATATTCTGTTCTGGCTCTTGTAACATAGATAAAATTTGTAGAGCTCTGTCTTGTATTTCTTGTGTTTACCTCATTCACAAATCTAAAAACATGTAAATACTCTGGAGTCATATGATGTAAAACTTTAAACATAAGAATAATTTTTCGATAAATAAAATAGTCAATCAAAGGCATCCATCTCAAATTTGATAGCATGCAAGAAGTTGACACTGAATGAGGTACTTTGATATGTAAAATGATTCTTGCTGCCCTCTTTTGTAATTTAAAAAGCCTATCAATATTTGTCTTGTTCTTTGTATCCTGCCATACTGTACAACAATAATTAAAATGAGGAAAAACAATAGTATTGTAAATTTTGAGTAGTGCCTCCTTTAACATAAAAGTACTCAATCTCCTTAAAACACCTAGTTTCTGACTAAGTTTTTTACATAAGGCATTTGTGTGATAAGACCACGTAAGACATTCATCGATGTAAACACCTAAAAGTTTGGCACATTTGACATTTTCTATAAAGATTTCACCAACATTAATACAAAGGTTTCTACATTTCGATACTTTCTGTGACGTTCCTATTAAAATACATTGTGTTTTCTTTAAATTTATTGTCAATTTGTTCTTATGCATCCATTCCATAGAATTTATAAGATCATCCTTTATTTTTTTTTCAATTACATCTAAGGATTTATCAGAAACATCTTGCGTGGTATCATCTGCATATATATTGACTGTAGAGTGCTTGAGACATGTTGGGTAGTCATTTTCAAACAGAATAAAAAACAGAGGACCCAATATAGAACCCCGAGGGACTCCGATGGTAACATTTTTTTCCTTTGAGATGATCCCTTTCCATTTGACACATTGCGATCTTTCATATAGATAAGAATGAAACCATTTAAAAGTTTTTTCACAGATACCATAAGATAAAAGTTTGTGCATCAATACATCATGATTAACTGTGTCAAATGCTTTGCTTAAATCAATAAAAAATACACCTGTAAGTTTCCCTTTATCAATGTTCTCAAGCCATTTGTCAATGATATTATGTAAAGCAGTTTCGCAAGAATGTTTTGGTCTGAAACCTGATTGATGCTCTGTTAAAAGATTATTTGCATTCAAATACTCATAAACAGTGTTAAAAACATGTCTTTGCATAATTTTACTTATGATAGGTAAAACAGATACCGGTCTATAATTATTAACATGGAAATTATCCCCAGATTTGAAAAGCGGGGTAACTCTAGCTTTTTTCCATTCATTTACAACGTCACCCTCCTGTATAGAGAAATTCATGATGAAACACAGCTACAACATCAATACTCACTTTCAGTAATTTTACAGAAATTTCATCCATACCTGTAGCTTTTGAACTTGACATGCTTTTAATTTCTTTCTTCAAAAATTCTATAGATACATTTGGAATTGTAAATGAGCCTTTCGGCATTAGTTGTTCAATTTTCGGGAGCGAATCATCAAAATTTGTTCTAAATTTATGACCTATGCCACAAAAGAAATCATTGAAGGCATTTGAAATTTTATAGGAGTCTGAGATTACTTCGCCATCAATTTCTAGGTAGGATGCTGATGCGCCTGCAGATTTAGATGGTAGAAATTGCTTTAATCTTTTCCACGTACATATCCTTAGGTTTGTCACTGCATTGATTTATCGCATTGTCAACAAATTCCCTTTTAGCATCACCGATTATTTTTACAACGCGGTTCCTTGCTGATCGACATAAGGCCCAGTCCGATTCGTGGCGGGATCTTAGAGCCTTCCGATGGAGATAATCCCTTTGACGAATTTCAGATAGAACGTCGTCGTTAATCCATTTTTCGGAATCGGCCCGGATACGGCGCTCTTTGACTGGCATATGTTTGTCAACTATTTCCATAAAAAGCTTCTTAAATGTTGACCACATTTGATTTACGTTGTTAAAAGATTTAATGTTATTCCATTCAACACCCCGCAGATCCCTGAGAAAATCATTTTCGTCAAATTTCTTCTGATCTCTGTATTTCACATATATATGATCAGTTTGTGTGTCACGCTTATTTTTCTTTCGGACGACATACACCAGGTGATGATCACTCAGACCTATTGGCACTACACCAGATGAGCTGTAAACTTCACGCACGTTTACGTAGATGTGATCGATGAGCGTGCTTGAATCTTTTGTTACTCGGGTGGGTTTCATAATAGTTTGTTCTAAGCCAAACGTTTCCATGTATCGTTTGAAATTTAATGTTTTCAGTTGGTCAATATTGAAGTCACCCATTATTACACGTTCGTGACCACTACTCGTTATATCTTCGATACACTCCTCAAAATTTTCTAGCCATTGGGTGTTTGAAACCGGTGGTCGATACACAACCCCAATATTTATTGTCGGAGAGTTCATTAATTTAATATCCACAGTAAGCATTTCTAACATTTCACACTTGCATACGTTTTTAATTGCCCATTTCTCTTTAATGTACATTAGGACCCCTCCACCATGTCTATTGCGATCTCTGCGTACAATGTGGTACCCGTTTACCTGTATTTCAGAATCTGTGATATTTGAATCTAGTTTACTTTCAGAGATTGCCAGAATATCGTAAATCCCATCTTTCAGTAAGATTCTGATTTGGTCTAGTTTATTCATTAACCACATAGATTCACATGGGCAAATTTTGTACCTTCTATTTTCTCGGTGTTGTAGAAGTTTTCAGCTATGTCGTTGATACATGAATCACAAATCCATTCAATATTTTCATTGCCATTAAACTTAATATCCGACGTGTTATTATTCGCACAACCTATACAGGTGTAGGTACCAGTAGGTCCAGGATTTAATTGAATATCATTCGAAAGCAAGAGGCACAAAACCGTGAATAGCTGATTTGTTCTCACTTCGCCTTGATACTTGGATGAGCTTTTTCTGTGTTTTGCACAATCGAAATATTTACTTAAGATTTCTTTTCCATAGCAAAGAATTTTTGGTGTTAAAACAGGCCATTGAAAACCATCTCCATAATTAAAATCACAGTCCAATTCCTGTACAATTAAAACAGTTCTGAATTGCATAAAAATCCAAAATATGAGGAGAGATGTTAACGCATCTCTTATCACTGCGGCCATTTTTTGCAACCCGAATGGCTGATCATCACATGCAGTGGTCTGTACAAAGTACAATAATCAAGTTATTTGATTTCTGTAATGAAGGAGCATTTAGCATCCCCTTATAAATTAATGAAGGCTGGTTATATAGATGAAATATATGCTATAAATGAAAATTTGTTTTTGTTTATGACAAGAAATTGTTTAAAAGCCTATATGAAGTTATGGTCGATACCTTTTAACATTGACAATCAAGTACAATATTTTTCTGAGATGGTTTGTACTCTCTAAATCAAACTTACCAAATGTGTGTTTTCAAGCACCTAAATGGTAGATTAATGTGACCGGGTGATCCACTTTTAGGCAACATATCAATGTAAATATTTGCACCCATTGTATGTCTACATAAATACCTTGTGTGTATGATATATATGAAATCAACAATCATATAGTTGAAAATGAAATCAACAAGAAGAAAAAAATATTAAGCAATTCGGAAATTGTGCAATGGCTTGACAAAAGCTTCAAATATTCCTAATGAATCCTGATAAATTAAAACAAGGCCTTCCCTGTATATGAATGAATGACAACGATTTAATTTGTTCCCTTTTCGTATGACAGAAATTTGATTTTTGTATCAAACGTTCCAGTTAATGAAAATCTTCTAATGCATCCAATTATTCTGAGGCCCAGTGTCTCGCCCTCTCTTTTGCTTTCGCCCATCGTTTGAATAGTCGCTCGCGCTCTGAAAATACAAACTTGATCGAGAAGATATCTTAGCATAGTAGATTTCATTTTCGGTTGAAATGACATTTTTATCAAATTTACTCACAACTTCCTGAATACCAATTATTGGTTGTAGGATATCAATGAACGTTTTATATTATATTAAATGAACGGTATACCAAAACAAAAACAAACAAAAAACGCCAGCAGTTACATTTACCATCATCATCCAATGAAGGTTTGAAAAGGGTTTCATGGTGTGGAAAAGACACATAAAGCTTCAATTTATCCGGGGACACTGGAAAAACGTTGATCCCATCAGCTGCTCCCGCCATTAGGGCAACTCCGAATGAAGAAGCTCAATCAAAGAAGTTTGTGAGCATATTTAACAAAGCAAAATGAGTCTAATGCTAATGAAAATGTTCTGATAATCATCAGAAAACATTTCAAGTAAACTTAGAACGACGTAGAATAGGAATTTTACCACAGTTAACTCCTCGATGTCGAAACTTCAATGTTTCGTCAAAGGGTTTACTGATTAGTTTTTACTTTGACGCCATGTGCAGTGGCTGTATGTTTTGTAAAGAAGAATTGTACTTTGTACATGTTCCAAAAATCATCGGAGTACAATAGAAATAATTAATTCGTCGTAGGTGTTGTTGAAGAATAATACCCTTTGTTCTCGATAATCACGTGTTTGAAATTCGAGCTCGTTATCCATTTCCCAACATGATGTCTCGACTTCGAGCGTTATTTTCCAACAGATTATCTCGACTCCATAGCTGTAATCAGGTGCCTATGAATTTTAAGCTCTGTTTCAATTGCTATTCAGATATTGGATATCCTGTATCCTTCTCAACACCGTCCAGAACTTTGAGAGACATTAAATATTTTCATTTATTTACACAAAACTACATGTTATTTTTGCTTGTGACATACAATATAAACTAACTTGGGACAGCTTACACTTTCCAAACTGCGTAAACTGTCCCAAGTTAAACAATATCGAATAAAATTAAATAAAGGTTAGGTCCATTTAATGCAATAAGATATAACTTCAAGTTTTATATTAGCTTATGAAAATGTGAATAAACATTTATAAGTACAAGTCACTTGCAAGGATTTACTTAGCAACTATCGGCGAAGCACTTAGTTGCGGAGACAGTCATCATACATTTTCGTGTAACCAGATCACGTAATTTATTTTTGAAAGTTACAAATGTAGTTATTGAAGGTAGAGTTTTAAAAAAAACAACAACAAACAACCATGACAACAGAAAATATGTGTAGGCTTCACATCTAATATTTACTTAGCAGCACTTTTAAAATCGCTCCGACAGAACGTTCATGCAATTGTTTACTCTTGATGTTACATAAGTGAAGTCTTCAAATACTAATATTTACATTCCAATGTTTTTGCCCTCGATACATGTATCTCTACCAATAGAAATTGTAGCCATTTTCTCATGAACGTGAACGATGTGCGTATGTAGACAACTATTTTAAAGGTTGGGAATTCTCCGACAGAAATGAAAATAGAATGTACAGTACCACATTGTTTTGTGTACAAGTATGCGACTAGTTTGCATGACCTAGAAAAAATTCTAGTCTATCTATCAAATGCAAGGTGAAAATAACGAACAGTGATCAATCTCATAACTCCTACAATCAATACAAAATAGATAGTTGGGCAAACACGGACCCCTGGACACACCAGAGGTGGGATCAGGTGCCTATGAGGAGTAAGCATCCCCTGTTGACCGGTCACACCCGCCGTGAGCCCCATATCCTGATCAGGTAAACGGAGTTATCCGCAGTCAAATCAGTGTGCCAAGAACGGCTTAACAATCGGTGTGAAACACGTCAGACAGCATTTGACCCAATGCGAGGTTGTATTGACGAACTAGATGGTTATAACGACCATAGAATTTGCGAAATGTTGACTTCAATCGAGACTGTTGAAATCCCTGTACTATCAACTTGTTTGTCAGTAGCTTACCTCGATTTAAAAACTGACTATACCCAGAACAAGCTCTTGCATATCGAATCAGTTGAGATCATATGGTGAACGTTTAAAAAGATTCTGTTAATTTTTTTAAATATAATTGTAGACCTACCTGGTACTTAACAGTGAGTGGTAAAGTAAAACAAAATATCAAGGGGCTTGTCATCATACCAGGTTAGGTTACACAATTGAAACTATTTTGTCAGTATGCTTGGTCAATCAAATTGTGTCACGAGTAAAATTAAATTACTCATTTACTACATGGAGCTTATTTGATAAACGTATGGTCGTAATCATGAAGCAAGCCAATTCCAGAGCCGCCCTACAAATATGTTCACTCCTTGTGTATCCGGTCATTCCTGCTATTGTGCTGAAATAGATAGATAGATATATTGTATATTGTCTAACGTCCCGCTCGAGAATATTTCATTCATATGGAGACGTCGATAGATAGATACAGGGAAAGTAAAGTTAAATAAAACACTCTAAAACACGTTTGTTAAACGTAACCGCTTACATTTGTAGAAACTGCTAATGAAACAATAACGCTTAATGATACAAACTACATTAAGGGGTTCAGTTGCAACGCTTAATGATATAAATTATCACATTAACGGTCTACAGTATAAACCGTGAATGATACAATTCCCCCAGTGATACAATTGTATCATTAAGCATTCCATTTGCAGTGTTGCTGCGACACTTAATGATACAACCACAAATTAGCAGTCCAAACCGCTAATGATACATCAAGTTGTATTGTCGCAATAGCAACACTTAATGCTACAAATCTGCAATGTTTGTTTGAACTTTTCTTTATTTTTTTTCCAGGTAACCCAATATCTCTATGGGGTCAAACTGTTTTGGCGGTACAAAGCAATAATAAGAATTTAAAAGTCATAAATCCCAGGGTGGATGTGGTGGGGGTGGATGTGGTGGGAGAAGGAGGTTGTAGCGTCTGTGTAGAGAGTAAGATGATCTGATGATAATCATTTTTGAGGGAGGAAAACTGATTTTCCGTTAAAAGAACTGATGAAATCTAACCACATCGTGATATCTGCTTTAGATTCTGTTGTTAACTGAATTCGTGTTCCCGGCTCTTTAACTCCGCAAATTAGGTGAATCAGACGCCAAAGGAAAGCACGACCCGGAACAATCACTGAGCAGCCAAAATTTAACAACCCTATTAGGGACTGAAGTTCACGTAGTGTGGTATGGGTTTTCGTTAACATGTGTGACAGATGCTTCCTGATTCTCGCGACCTTGTCTAAAGGTAGACGTGCCTCCATTAGGTCCGAATCTATTTCAATACCATAAATTATAATTTTGGTGGTTGGGTCTGAGTTTTTGACATTTTGATGGGAACTCCGATAGTTTTGCACAGAAAAAGAAAATTTGTCAAGTCATTCCTACAACCAAAGGAGGTAACATGATCAATAAAGAAGAAGTCATCCAGTATATGAGACATTGCCCCTGCACCATATTTAAATTGGAGGGTCCATTGTAATGCGGTACTCAATTTCTAAAACATCTGACAGTAACTTCTTTCGCAAAGTTAATTTTTTATGGTACTTGCATGAAAGACTTCGTCTCGGGTTAAATAGTTGACTGCGACAATATATTTTCATCTATTTAATTCGTATAAATAATTCAATTTGTATTTCAAGATGGGATAAATTAATTACTTTATAGTAAAACTAAACTTTCAGTAAATGATGCATAAAGCTATTAAGCTTTTTTCATATCATTCATTATGATTAACATAATACCAAGAATTTTTTTGATATCCTCTTTTTTATTGAGCTAAGTTGAGCAATTTTAACTAAAAAAAAAATACTAATGTGTTTAACTTTGTGTGTGAATAATGAAGATAACGTGAATCGACAGAGAAGTGCATTTAAAATATGAGTGAAAGGCGAAGATAACGAACAGTGATCAATCTCATAACTCCTATAAGCATAACAAAATAAATAGTTGGGCAAATACATACTCCTGGACACACCAGGGGTGGGATGAGGCGCCTAGGAGGAGTAAGCATCCCCTGTCGACCGGTCACACCCGCCGTGAGCCCTATATCCTGATCAGGTAAACGGAGTTATCCGTTGTCAAAATCTGTGTGCCAAGAACGGCCTAACAATCGGTATGAAACACGTCAGACAGCATTAGACCCAATGATAGGTTGACGAACTAGATCGTTATAACGACCATAGAATATTTGCGAAATGCTGACTTCAATAGAGACTGTTGAAACCCCATTACCATCAACTTGTTTGTCAGTAGCTTGCCTCGATTTAAAAACTGACTATACGCAGAACAAGATCTTGCGTATCGAATCAGTTGAGAGATATAAACACCATAGGCAGGTGATAATGGAATATTGCTACATAAATATGGAAAGTTGACGATGGAGAAGCTGAAATCATCGCGTTTGTCATACAGTTGAGTTGTCAATTTGCCGTTAATGTCTACTTTCAATACAATATCTAAATATGAAGCAGAAGTGGACAATTCTATGGAGTCTTTTATTTCGAGATCACAGGGATATATCGAATCGACAGATGAATGAAAGTTATTATTGTTAATAGACAAAACGTCGTCGGGTGTTATTAATTCTACACAATGAGTAACGTAAAATTCTAATTGAATATTGATTAATTAGATATTATGGAAAGTTATTTCACCATTATGAATCTAAAAAGCAATAAAATCATTAAATATATCTATTTAGTCAAGGAAAACTAAATTGACATTTTACTCAGTACATATACCGATTTTCTAATTGCTATTGTTATACGCGAGATACCAGTGCTCTATCTGTCAATCAGCTGGCGCTTGCTGCTTAAAAACAGTCGCGGTCCATGGGAAAATTTGCATTTTAAAGAACCCTAGAATTCTATGGCGTGTGGTTTTATTTCCAAACTAATGAGAAATGTGTATTGATAACAACTATAAAATATTTTTTTCATCGATATTTGAATCAATTCTTTAAATCTCTAGCGATTCACGATTTATTTTGTTCGTTAACGCAAATCAATTGACACTACTATCATTGCCAATCATTTGGTCGTGTATATGTATCTTTGAATTTGAAAGGGTCACGCAACTGCTATAGAATACGCAGAAACTACACTTTCAAAGACACCGACTTTTTTCTAAGTCCACTTTCAGTCCGCGGGACCCGAGATTTTTTTTTACCTGTACTGATTGATTGATTGATTGATGTTTTCCGTCACACTCAACAATTTTTCAGTTATATGGTGGCGCCCAGTTTTTAGTGGTGGAAGAGAGAACCCAGATACAATGTACCTGGGAAGAGACCACCGACCTTCCGAAAGTAAACTGGGAAACTTTCTCACTTACCAGCGCGAGCGGGATTCGAACCCTCGCCGACAGAGGTGAGAGGCCGTGTGATTTTGAGCACGATGCAAGTATATATAGTGAGAGTAACACTATATATAAAACATGATACTATTACATACTCATGATAAAGTGTAAACACTAATACACTAGTCAACTTAACTTGACACAGATGATACTCATTCTTATGATATACAATCGTCCTAAGACCCAACTTGACTGCTTCGAATCAATAATATACATAGTCACGACCAACAAGCAGACCTCTACATGTATACAGCCCAGAAAGGTAATTGACTTATCCATGAACATAATCACCATCAAACTGATAAATCATATTATTAATAGTTTATTTTACAATTTATTATTTATATTTGATATTTGTTTGTTGACGTTGAATAAATTTTATATAGATCGATATAATGTTACGTTTTTCTTTTCAAGATTTCCAATCTATAGATAGATCTATAGATAGGAAGCATCGTGAGGAATCCCCAACATTTCAATAGGAACTAGTTCCGGCGATTGTTTTGTTGTTGTTGTTATTGTTGTATACGATATACCACTGATTTTTCAGCCAATCAAAAAGCGTGTAAGATGTGAAACTAAATGATATAGAATTCTAGGAGTTAATGAATATCGTTATTTTTGAGAACATTGGCAGTCAGCAATGTACAATGTGTTCACTTGAACCTGAATCACTTGTACATGTTTTGGATGTGATTTTGTCAAAAAATTCTAGTCATATTTGAAGGACTAGATTCAGCAAACATCTGGCAAATATAATCAGGTTTACGCGAACAATGTGATTTTACGTACACGTATACTTGAAGGAAAGTGTAGCATTAAACATAGTTATTGTATTAGTCAAAAAGTATATTTATCAAACATCTATGGAAATCGGTGTCATTTTATTTAATGCCGTTGAAGCATATCCCGATAATTATCATTCTACTGAAAAATAGATACATTGTATAGTAGATATTATTTTGAGAAAAGATAGTCAATATGGTGTTGAAATAAAACACAATAAGACCTGTTATTGGGACAAATGATGTCTGACGTGTTTCATGCTATTTGTTAGTTCGTTTTTACGCATTGATATTGACTACAGATTACTCCATTTACCTAATCAAGATACAAGACTCAGGATAGGTGTGACCGGTCGACAGGGGATGCTTACTTCCCCTTGGCATCTGATTCCAGGGGTCTTTGTTTGCACAACTCTTAATTTTGTATTTCTTTTAGGAGTTATGATCTTGATCACTGTTTCTCATCTTCACCTTTTCATTTGCGCTTCCATGATATCCATGTAGCCGAATGATGAATTATATCTATACCTGTAATCTATAAGACAATCGATGACTAGCAGGCCTAAATTAGGTATCTGAGATATTTTTCGAAACTGATAGCTTTTCTCTCTCTCTCTATTATCTCTATTCTTCCTCTCTTTCCATCTTGTTAAAACAAACATACCTGTGTATCCACCTTTAGCATCTGATCATATTTATGAACCAAAACACTCCAAACAGTAAACATTACAGTATTAGTTTGAAGGCTACAATAATACAGAAAAAATCTATTTCTATGTTACCCCTAACTGGAAATTGTTGATTAGCAAGGACTATATGTGCCGCAGTCTGTATAATGCAGTGACACATGTTTACTGTCAGAATGGAAAGATGTATCATTGTGAATTTTTCAATAAACGGACTAACTGGAATATAGTGGCGCATTGTGCACACATTCCGTCCATTACAGTCCTAGGTATACTTTTGTGTGCGTTCGAAGCGTTTTTAGCATACATGTCAATATATACATCCCAGTGATTCAAAAACAGAACACTACATAGTCTTTACATACGTATTATTTATTATTAGTGTCAGCAATTCGAAAATTGTATAATTGTTCTAAAGATCTAGTTTGCCAATGCAACCTATTATTAGGTCAAATGCTGCCTGATGTGTTTCATACGAATGCAAGGTGAACATAACGAACAGTGATCAATCTCATAACTCCTACAATCAATACAAAATAGATAGTTGGGCAAACACGGACCCCTGGACACACCAGAGGTGGGATCAGGTGCCTAGGAGGAGTAAGCATCCCCTGTTGACAGGTCACACCTGCCGTGAGCCCCATATCCTGATCAGGTAAACGGAGTTATCCGCAGTCAAATCAGTGTGCCAAGAACGGCTTAACAATCGGTATGAAACACGTCAGACAGCATTTGACCCAATGCGAGGTTGTATTGACGAACTAGATGGTTATAACGACCATAGAATTTGCGAAATGTTGACTTCAATCGAGACTGTTGAAATCCCTGTACCACGAATGTTAGGCCGCTCTTTGCACACTGATTTTGACTACGGATAACTCTGTTTACCTGATAAAAATATAGGGCTCACGACGGGTGTGACCGGTTGACAGGTGATACTTACTCCTTGTAGGCACCTGATCCCACCTCTGGTATATCCAGGGAGTTCTGAGATTGATCACAATTCGTAATTTTCACGTTTCATTGTACAGTGATAGAGCGCTTTATCTAATCAACACAATTACCCCAAAGCGCTTTATATGTTAAAAAAAAAAAATAAAACAAAGAACATTAAATCCTTGAAAAATACAGGAAATGATAACAAATTGAGATAATAAAGAAAAAGCTTATGAATCAATCCGTTTACCTGATCAAGATTGAGAGCTCATGACGTGTGTAACCGGTCAATAAGTGAATGTTCATTCCCATTAGGCACCTGCTTCCATGTCTGGTATATGCAGGGATTTGTGTTCGCTTGTCAATTTTATATTCTTTTACTAGATTTTCCAGAATTATCAATGTTCGGATCTTTTATGATACACGTACGTTCATCAATGCAAGGTGAAGATAACGAACAGTGATCAATCTCATAACTCCTACAAGCAACACAAAATAGATAGTTGGGCAAACACGGACTCCTGGACACACCAGAGGTGGAATCAGGTGCCCAGGAGGAGCAATCATCCCCTGTCGACGGGTCACACCCGCCGTGAGCCCCATATCCTGATGAGGTAAACGGCTGTGATCTGATTGCGAGATTATAACAGATGGTCGTTAGGAATATGGAGGGTCTATCAATATCAGACATTGTTCAGATGTATATTTACCTTGAATTTGGTATGTCCTAATATTGATTATACTGCTCTTGCTATCAAATAATATTTACTACAACACGAAGGATACCGAAGTATAAACATGTTGTTTCGAGGGGGGATGGTACACTGAGATTTCCTTTTTGAGTCATGGAATGAACTTTGATAAGCACGGAAAATCAGCTGTAGCCCGTATGCCTTATTAGTAACATGAGTAGTGTTATTATTTTACATGTTTTGTTTTACGTAAATTGTAAATAATTTAGTTGCGCTATTCGGTTTTTTTATGACAGGCTGGCCGAGCCACAATCTGTAGTAGGAAAAGATTACATAGCTTGGCTGGTAGTCGAAACCGGAATCCATGCATTACTATTACCAGGATAGTTTTGTTGACATTAAATATTTAAGTTGTTTATCTAGAATTCATTGTTGTCATGTCCAACCGGATATTGATGATATTGCCACCAGCTGAGATATCTTTGACCATCCCAAATTTCTACTATATTGGATACACTAAACACATCTCTGAAATGTATGTTAAGCCGATATTGTTGAACAAAAATTCGTTAATACTAAAACACCAGGCTCTACAATGGTTTTAATTTCTTAAAGATCATGCTAACAATCTGAGCATCCCTCGCAGTGCCAAACACACGGCTTGCGTCGTTTGCAGTGATCAAATATGCCCTCACGTAAAAGCCCAGGAGAAGCTTTTATGAATTCGACACGCACCACTTTGCCATCATCTAAACAAAACGATGAATTTGTCGATCAGTATTGCAATCAGAAAATTATCAAAACATCTGATGATTTATGTACTCTTAATCTTTTAAATCATATTTCAATTGACCTGTTATTTTTTTTTTTTCATTTGTAATCCAGAGTGAACATCTGTTTTCAATCTGAATCTTTCTTTGTAAAAAAAAGAAAGAATTAATGTATTGACTATAATTTCCTGTCATTTGCAGTCTAGAGGAGTACTAACGCTGGATAGAAAAGCAGATTCCTTACGATTTTTATCTAGTGTGTTAAAAATGGTCCCCGGACTCATTTTCTCATAACCATCTGCAGCATACAGGAATTCGGTTATGAGAATGATTCCATCCCTGTTCAAATCGTATTCTCCAAAACTACATGGAATTTGGGATCCTCTCTTAAAAAGAAAACAAAAAATGTGTTCATTAAGTTAATTACCAATGCCATGTAAAAGTAAGACGGAACACAATAGGAAGGAAACCCATCAATTAGAGATTCATTAAGATTCAAGTTATTGATGTTTTGAATAAGCAATACAAAATAGATCCTTACGTGTTTACTCAACTCGACTCCAGTCATAAGAAGGAAAACATAGAGGAATGTTGCAATCATTCTGATCTCTTGTCACCAGTCCCTAACAGAAAATTTCAAAAAGTCAAATGATTTCTCAAAACTACTCGAACAAATATCAATCCATGCGTCAAATTCTGACAACAAAAAGGTGAGTATTAATTTTGATCAAAACCTTTGAAGTTTTCATATCAAAAGAAATTTCAAATTCTCCATTGACAGATATGCTGGTTTTGGAGTTTCCAATAGTTAACTTGATGAGGTTTGGATAGAAAAATATGTCATAAAAGTAGTATAAATTACGTTTCTGTTTTCGGTTTATTCTAGGTTTAAAATGAAAAGTGAAATTTACGAACATCAATCCATTTCATAATTCCTATCAAGAATACAAAATTAAGAGTAGGACAAACAAGTAGGCCAATTTGGCACACCAGAGGTGGGATCAGGTGCCTAAGAGGAGGGAGTATCCCCTGCTGACCGGTCACACCTGTCGTGAACCCTTTATCTTGATCAGGGAAACGGTGTAATCCGCAATCAAAATCAATATGTAAAGAACGCCCTAACAATTGGTATGGAACTTGTAAGACAGTATTCTACCTAATGACAAGATGTATTTGCAAATTACATGTAGATCGTTATCTGCAAAATGTTGCCTATAAACGAGAATGTTGAAACTTATGTAACATCAACTTAATTGCCAGTTGCCTGACTCGATTAAAAACCTATCATGCGCACATACTCTTGTATATTAAATTAGTTTTCAGACATAAACACTAAATGTAGGTAATAATGGAATATTGTTACATATATAGATATGGGAAGTTGACGACGGAGAAGCTGAAATCATTCCGTTTGTCATAAAGTTGAGAAGATAAAACCACCCTTCCTGCCATAACGTTGAGTTGTTAGTTTTTCTTGATCATCTATGTTGTATAAAATATCATAGTATGAATGATTTGTAGAAGACTCCATGGTGTCGTATTACGAGTTCACTGAGTTATATTGAATCGAGATACATGTGTGAATGAAAATGAGTGTTCGTATGATATAAAGCGTCGTCAATATATCTAAATGTCGAGCTGATTACCACAGCAAGAACTTTTCTTTTGTCGTGAATATATACTGTCTTAGAAGATGATAAAACAGATTATCTTGTGCCCGTGGAATTTCAAACAAACTATTAGAAGACCAGGTCACCAAAGACTATGTAGATATTGTCAATGAGGAACTCTGGCGTCTTTTTAATATCAACAGGAGAGTTGATTGATTGATTGATGTTTTCCGCCACACTCAACAATTTTTCAGTTATAAGGTGGCGCCTAGTTTTTATTGGTAGAAGAGAGAACCCAGATACAATGTACCTGGGACGAGACCACCGACCTTCCGAAAGTAAACTGGGAAACTTCCTCACTTACCGGCGCGAGGAGAGTAGTTGTGCTGAGAATCAGAGTGATGTTTGACAAGGTATTTTTGGATGACTGATCACAAGATACGACTATTTCCGTATTCCATTATTACTAAAGAAGCAGCTGTCTGTGATGTCAAAAAGCCTATTCTTTGATTTACAGTAAGGAATGATTGTGTAAAGTCTAGAAAAGCCATATGCTTTGATGTTGTTGATTTTAGAAAATTTTTGTCATTTCCTCAAATTTAATATAAGTTTTTCTTGGATTGTTTAAGATCCACATTTGATTTACATCACTTCTCGCATATGTTGTGGCCCAATACGTTTGAAGCTTCTCTTTTAAAGCATTTGATATATTTATACGGGGTAAAGATAGGGACTTGGACGAACATTTACTAGATAGAGCAATGTGTCTGTTTGTAAGGGTTTTGGAATCCACTATAGCTACGGTACATGTACCTCATATGAGTTCAGATCGTGACCATGCCCTATAAGAACACGTATTGTGTACAATCAAAGACGGTGCCCTGGCCTGTCATGCAGGGAACCCGTGATCTTGACATTAAAGACAACATAGATTCTCCCACATCTGCCTCCTATTTAGGCATTTTTTAACATAGATGTTAACGGCAAACTATCTATTTTATCATGAACGGGACAATTTCAACTTTTCCATCTTCAACTTCCCATATTTAGGTAGCAATTCTCCTTTATCATCTACATATAGTGTTTAAGTTTCTCAACTGATTTTATACCCAAGAGCCTGTTCTCTGTATGGTCAGTTTTTAAATCGGGACAGGCTACTAACAAATACGTTGATGTTACAACTAACAAATACGTTGATGTTACATGGGTTTCAACGGTGTCGTTTAAAAGCAACGGTTCGCAAATTTTATGGTCATTATAGCGATCTAATTTACCATTAAAACATGTCATTGGGTAAATTGCTGTTGGACATGTTTCCTGCCAATTGTTAGTGTTCGTTATTTTCACCTTTTCATTCATTCGTCCCATTCACTGGTATATCAAATGTATGTAAAACTAAAGCGGGATTTTGAAGACTTTAATCTTCTGAAGGTTAACTTGAAGTTTAAGTAGGATTGCTAAATGAAAGGTGAAGATAACGAACAGTGATCAGTCTCATAAATCCCATAAGCAATGCAAAATAAATAGTTGGGCAAACACGGACCCCGGGAAACACCATAGGTGGGATCATGTGCCTAGAATGTAGAATTAAAGCCAAGTAAGTTTAAACTATAGTTGTAAAAATAAGCTTTAGAGACAAAGACAATTTTGCTACAAGCCTTGTTAGCTGAAACCAATACATATTCATCATGTAACCTCTCTACATGTAATTCTTTGATAAATTGACAAAAATGCAAGAAGTGTACATACCTTATGCTCCAGTGCTTTCAAACAAAGAATATTCGATTGTTATATATACTAAAAATTAAACCCTATATGTTATAAATTTTCTGTTAAGTAGACAGTCATTATCGAAATATATTTCCCTATTTCAGCAAGCTGTTGCATTTTGATATTTAATCTGAATTGATGTGACACTAAAGCTATGACGTATTGTTCAAGAGAATGACAAATTACTGTTATCAATTACTGTTACTATTATCAATGAAATTAATAATGTACTTCGATAGATTGTGGAAAACCGGAACTTGTATTTACCATTATAAATCACATGTATCTTATGTGTCATATCTGAAAGGTCAAGTTGAATGTTATCTAAAGAGTTGTGTTTTCGGGTTAAAATATTCACAAAGCTAATGAAAAAGATATGTTGGTTCAATAAGAGTCATTTTCAAATAATAAACTATTCTAAATATAGCATCAAAATATCTACCTGTACCGGAAACAATATATTTACACATAGTTTACTCGACAAAATACAGGGTAATTCTTACGAACTTTAAACAATCCATCAAGGCACTGAGTCTGAGCAATTCACATACTGTGATTGTATTTCTATATACATTTTGTGAGTAAAACATCTAGTCAACATGCATGGATTTGTGCTAATGTCTAGTAATTCAAAAAACATATGAATCATGCCGTGATATTAATTGCTGCATACTTTGCAGTTAAATGTATGAAGTATGAATGTTTTGTGTGAAAATATGTGAACTTGAACAGTTAGGTCCACAGTACTGTGTTTCAATATTGTTAAAATGGAATGTTCTGCCGTTCCATCTAGTACCCTAAGATGTCATAACCATAATGAGTTCCTGTGGATCATTATAAGAAATATATAGATATTTACTATTTCTGAGTGTAATCAAATGCCAATCAAGGAATGTTTGTAGAAATTAAGTGTAATTACTGACAAATTACAAATGATATGACTGTACAAATTTCTTAGTCATTTATTAGATTTATACATGTATGTCCAGCATGTGATTTTTCGCAGCCCTCAGTATCTTTAGATGAGGTTAAGGATGCCTTTAGCATGTCAGCAATTCTTCATTATTATGTGTTAATATTTTCGATGACCTAAAACACAATCAATATTCCAGAAATTACAACGGCATGGAATTATTAACTTGAAATCCTTCCACACGGCGAGCAAATTAGATAATCAGGTGTCAATAAACGGAACATGTTATAATAAATATTGAATCCGTATCTTTAATGTCATTTTTCTGTTGAAATATGTTTTCTAACGTACGCGAGAGATTCAATCTTTTGAACATTAATGTTTGTGTAAATCAACTTGATCTAAAAGTGAACAAAAATCATCAAGTTCGTTAAGAGAGAGCTAAAGAGAGAGAGAGAGAGAGAGAGAGAGAGAGAGAGAGAGAGGAGAAGTGATGTTGTTTTTCCGACAATTTACTATTTTTGTCATCATTACAAACAAAGTTTGTTCTATAGGTTGTCCCCTTTTTATATAGTAATGTTGAGTGATGGTGGATCTATAAAATTTAAAGAACGAACTGTATACACACTATTTGAAATATTTTCAAATTTAAGGAAGTATTGAATTGAAATTCAGGATCAACCTCTCCACCACCCCATCCCTTCCTTCCCCATGATCTAGAATGTGGAGCTTTTAGGTTTCGTTAGATTTGTTTGATTTTGCATGTCAAAAATTTTCAGACAATTGTGAAATCAACTTCATATTGTCTCTCCCTTTTTGAAAGCAATGTTAAATACCCGATTGTATTTATATTTGGTTTCATTGTGCTTTTCTTTCCAGGTGTCTGTTATTTTTTCCAGATTACTCATGAAAGTTTTGATATTAATTGTATCATAACTTGGAGAGAATTAAGCATCAAATATTGGATTTAGGTCTATATCCCTTCCCCATCCCTTCAAATTAACGAAATATATATTCTAAAAAGTGTTCTTCGTAAAATCGAAGAAACTAAACTTCGTTATTATAGGAGATATGATACAACCTGTCAAAACTTAGCCCATAATAAAGATTTTGGCTTTATGATACCCTATATGTTACTACTATTTTATCTGAAAAATTAGGACCCCTTTGGTAAGCACCCACCCTACTCCCTGTGTAAGGGCAGTAACTGCAAAAATAAACACAATTGTCTACGAAATTATATGTGTGTATGTGTGTGTGTGTGTCGCAGTAAAATTAGATAAAATCTCTGAATACTTTCTTGAGAATTATTTCGATCGTGTTACTGGTCTTTAGTCGTGTTTATATGTCATAACAACGTAATGCAAGACTACTTTGGCACTCAAAACTACTATGACGTCACAGTGAGTATTACAATTGAAAAGTATTGTCAAAGTTGATATTAAGCGAAAAACAATTAACAATTCTCACACAGTCCCCTGGACACATCCTGAGATATGAATATACGTAGAATTACATATTTGGTAAGTAATGTTGCAAAATTTTAGAAATGTTTGTTTACAAAGCAGTCAACTTTTGGCCCAAGTGAATAGAAACATGAAATATTACATTAAGTAGTTAATCGTAAATACATCAATTTATACATTTAAATTGTTAAATTCAGGTATTGCATACAAGACATCGATTATGAAAGATCAAAATGTTTCCTTTTGTTTATTCCAAATAGTACATAAGCATTTAATTTCTTCCATAAGATACCCTTAATTGCTTGTCGTAAGAGGTGACTAAGTGAGACGGTCCTTCGGATGAGACCGAAAAAACTGAGGTCCCGTGTCACAGCAGGTTTGGCACGATAAAGATCACTCCCTGCTGAAAGGCCGTAAGCGCCGAGCATAGGCCTAAATTTTGCAGCCCTTCATCGGCATTGGTGACGTCGCCATATAAGTGAAATATTCTCGAGCGTTAAATAATATACAATCAATCAATCCATAAAATTTCTCTAAAGCGACGATAAATGTCATCTTTGCAAAGTTTTTCAATTCCTATTACAGGATAATCATCTATACAATGAAAATAGAGACTAGTAATCCTAATTGTTCGCGAACAATTAGAGGGCTTTCCACCTGCGATGATTTAAAAAGAGATATTTAAGAATATTTAAGATGATGCTAGAAACTCAAAACCACCTTGAAAATAAAAATAATAGTTTTCACGATGACCTTGATCTTTGACATTGACCTCATTTTGAAGGTCAAAGGTCAAGGGTCTTTATGCAAATGATCCCATGTCTCTATCTATATTAATATAAAAGTTATAGGCTTAGATAATGATATTGGAAACTTTCAGGGGCAATAACTATGCTTAAGGGGTTTCGTATCCCTTTGATTATTTTTTCTTTGCAAGAGGATTTTACTGTGAATTCATTAGCGAAGGTTTCATGTCTCTACGACTTTCCGTTAAGTAGGAGTAGCGATAACAAGGTTTTCAACGCGAGTCTCCGAAATTCACAGAAGGGTCAAAGTTCAAAGTTATAATGCATACTATCAAAACCAATCAAGAAGTCAATACTTACCCATATAAAATTTGAAAGCTATCTTAAGCAGGAAAGAGAGTATAAAAAGTGTTATTTTTTCCTCTTTTCTGATGACCTTGACCTCATTTTCAAGGTCAAAGGTCAAGTATCATATTCCAGTTGGTCCCATGTCTCTACGACAAACCGTTCTGAAGTTCGACATGTTTTACGAATAAATCGCAAAACATAAAGAGGCATTAACTCCCTATAGGGGACACCGAATCCCTTCATTTGAAATTCTTCGCTTCTATCAATTACCCTCTATGCTTTAGAAAAGGTTTCATCTTCCTATCATTTACGGTTAAAAAGTAGAAGCGATAACAATGATTTCTGCGAAAGGTCCAATAACTCCGTAAGGGGTCAAAGTTCAATTACGTTGGGTGAACTGTATTCGTTTCTCAAAAAGTACTATATGATGGACTATAAAGTTTTTCGATAAGTCTTAAGACGAACATTTTTTTTGACGGCAGGAAAATAATAAACAGAACAATAACAATAGGACTTTCCACAGAAAGGTGGAAAGCCCTAAATATAGAAATGAATAACAACTGGGTCATCAGATTCTCGTCTAATAAAAGACAAATTCAAAACAATATGCGTTTCGCACCAAGTTAACCCATTTTCTTCCACATTTACAATTTTATGCATTTTTTGCAAAACACTCCATAAACTACATTACTTCAATTCAAAGAATCACACTGCACCAATTTCATAAATAGATAAACTCGTTCATTCGTCTGCGTCTCTCTGATTCTGTCATATCACTAATGGAAAATAAAAAGGTAAACATAACGAACAGTGATCAACCTCATAACTCCTATGAAGAATACAAAATTACGAGTAGGGCAAACATAAACCACTGGGAATACCAGAGGTGGCATTATATGCCCAGGAAGAGTGAACATCCCCTGCCGACCGGTCCCATCCACTGTGAATCCTACATTTTGATCAAGTAAACGAAGTAATCCGTAGTCAAACTCATTCCGTAAAGAATGGCCTAACAAATGGTATGAAACATACCAGGCACCAGTGCACCCAATGGCAGTTTGTGTGTGTAAATTACATCGTTATAACACCATAGGATTTGAAAAATGTTGAATTTAGATGAGACTGTTCAATACAAAATCTAATTATGAAGCAAATGAGGAATTTCGAGTTCACTGTTGGTCGAAGATTGTTTGTTTGAAAGAGTTGGAAGTGAAATTAAGTAAATTTCTTGCAAATTTTCAAGTAACTTGCGTGTAAATAGATTGTTTATGGTGCATGTAGAGATTTTGATGGCAATTTAGAAAAGTTTATGGTTTGTACATTACTATCTATGCTCCAAAATATTTTTGATTAGCTTTGTAAAGCATTTTAACCAGAAAGCATAACTCTTTAGACAACATTCAACTTGACCCTAAAGTATGACTCGTACGATGTACCCGATATATAATGGAAAACAGTTTTCCGGTTTTCCACAATTTATCGAATTGCATGATTAATTTCGTTGATAACATACAAGATGCTTGAATCAGGAAGCGGGAAATAGAATTATGGCATATATATAATTTATCATTCTCTGGAACAATACTTTATAGTTTTAGTGTCACGTGAATGAAGATTAAAAAGTAAAATTCAACACGTTGCTAAATGTTTTAAAGCAAATAGGGGAACATATTTAGATAATTACTTTCTACTTAACTGGGAATTTATAACATCTGGGATTGAATTTTTAGTATATATAACAATCGAACATTCTTTGTTTGAAAGCGATAGAATAGAAAGGTAAGTAAATGTGTTGCATGTTTTCAATTTGACTCGAAATTGGCTTTTTTATTTTATTGGTTTAAAACAATTTTAATCAACAAAACGTTCGTATTGATATCATGAAACATCTGGGTAAAAATCAAAGGAACCCCATAAATAATGATACATACATGTTTATGGGACATTCTGGAGATATATAAATGGACAGACATCGGCTGTATAATGATTTTTGTGTAGATACTAGGGATTTGTTTAACTTAACTTGTAAGCCGTACAAAGAGCTTGCGCTACTCCTAATTTTCTATTCGTTACAGATATTATAATATACATTGCTGTTCGTAATTTTCTCTTTTACATTTTCATCCTAAAACCCACGGGTTAACTGTATTAGAATTTCCCACACTAACGCACCTGTCAATGGAGAAATTGGAACATGTTTTGATATGAAGACCTCAAATGTTTTAAACAAAATCGATACCAACCTCTTTCCCTTGTTACCACAATTTGACGCACTAATTGTTAAAACATTTCTGTTGCGCAGTCCTTTGTATTTTTAGACTTTTAAGTCCACGTGTAGTGAAAAGGTTATCTGTAGGTGTCCAATAAGTTGATAATTGCTGTCCATTATTTTTAAGAATGGACAGATAAGTGTCCGTTCCTAAAAATAATGAACAGTAATTGTGAACTTATTGGACAGTGCCAGGTAAACCCAATAACTTATTAGACGTCTACAGGTAGGTTGAAAATAAGAGAAAGACAATATGTTTGTCAAACAGATACAAATATAATTTTAAATTCCCTACAATTAAGAATCAACACGGAAAAATCACTGAAACACTTAAAACGATATTTCCCCTTAGAAGAATTATCTGCTTCAACTTTAAGATTCACAATTTTTTAAATTCCAGTGGCCATTATTATATCACATCAAAACTTGAATTTGAAAGACGTATTTCCATACTGAATTTTAATTTCGCTAGATTCATAGGTACATTCCGAAACTTCTTCACAACGCTTTTTTATGTTTTCTTTATTAGCATATCCTAATTCTGAATTACTATTTTCGCTTTCATGAATAATTTCATTTCACAAGATGGCCGTATTGGGTTCTTTTGGCTGGTGTTAATTATTTCCTCATCCAAATATTCGAAAACACGATGTTTTTCAGATCAAAAATTGGCTCCATAACTTTCTCATCCTCCATATCCAGAATATAACACTCATTAAGATGATATTCGCAGTACTTTCATTAAAATCCTTAGATTTTGATTGTGCAATGAAAATGCTCCCCCCCCCCCCCCATCAGAGGAAGACATTTTGATATGGCTCAGTACTATGGAGTGAGTGAATATAAAACCTGCAATACAATACTATTTACCTGACACTGTCCAATAAATAAGCAAAAGAAACAGACTTCTATGCAAGACTGAATATATTGTAAAACTATTCAAAAATACCTTTATTCATAATTATCATTGTCAATTGGTTTACCTGAGCTTGTCCATTCTTAGAACAAAAGATGTAATGTTTTAAGTAGGATATAAGCCTCAAACTGTCCATTATGTGAGAGAGAAAAACTGATCTCGGCCCTACGGGTCTCGATCAGTTTTCTCTCTCTCTCTCACAGAATGGACAGTTTTTGACTTATATCCTTTATACATTCATTCGCGTAGTTTTGATAAAACGTTTGACCTTTTGGAATTTTCTGTTAAGGACAGGTGACAAGAATTCAGAATGATTGCAACATTCCTCTATGTTTTCCTTCTTATGACTGGAGTCGAGTTGAGTAAACACGTAAGGATCTATTTTGTATTGCTTATTCAAAACATCAATAACTTGAATCTTAATGAATCTCTAATTGATGGGTTTCCTTCCTATTGTGTTCCGTCTTACTTTTACATGGCATTGGTAATTAACTTAATGAACACATTTTTTGTTTTCTTTTTAAGAGAGGATCCCAAATTCCATGTAGTTTTGGAGAATACGATTTGAACAGGGATGGAATCATTCTCATAACCGAATTCCTGTATGCTGCAGATGGTTATGAGAAAATGAGTCCGGAGACCATTTTTAACACACTAGATAAAAATCGTAAGCAATCTACTTTTCTATCCAGTGCTAGTATATTACATTATATTACTTACAAAGAAAGTCTTAAATTAATGACATATGTTCACTCTGGAATATAAATGAATATAGTTCTGTACAATTTAAATTTACTTTTAAAGATCAAATAAACATAAATCAAAGTTGCTTTTACCATTTTATGATTACAATACTGATTTGACAAACGTGTTCCCCAACTTTATCAAGATAGGTCTTAAATGTACTCAAACACATTTGAGAAACTAGTGTCATGAGTACATGAGTACTAAATTAGAGACGAATAAAGTAGATTTGAAGGGGTAAATATTATATATACATTAATTTTGAATTTATTGCTTTATTTAGATGATGGCAAAGTGATGCGTGTCGAATTCATAAAACCTTCTCCTGGGCTTTCACGTAAGGGCATTTTTGATCACTGCAAACGACGCAAGCCGTGTATTTGGGACTGTGATGGATGCAGCAATTGTTAGCATGAACGTTAATAATAAAAACATTGTACAGTTTGATTCTTTTCTATCAAAATTCGTTTTGAATAATCAGCTGATTGGGATTGATTTTAACGTAAAAAAAAACAGACTTGATCTGATATTTCCAAAGTTTTCGAAATATGGAATAACATATTTTCGAATTACTTCCGGAACACCTTCTTTACCTGAATTTTACATGCGCCCTCAGATTTGGTTAGCTCTATACATTTCCGGTTTTAAAATGTAAATATAACGGCAAGTTTTTAAATGATGGAAAAAACTCCTTCAATCGACTATTTTCATGGAAAGTGCCAGATCCTAAGTTCTTTCTTTTGATTGATGGATATCATGTTCCTTTTGTTGGTTTAGTTAGTTGTGGAACTAAAGCTAGAGGTAATTTGTATTTCTGATCACCACTTGAACATAATCATGAATAAAAATATCAAACAAAACGTGTTTTACTTTGCCGTATATAGAATTTTGGCCTGGCGAAATATGATTCGGTCCAGTAATACTATTATGCAAGGTGAAGATAACGAACAGTGGTCAATCTCATAACTCCTATAAGCAATACAAAATAGATAGTTGGGCAAACACGGACCCTGGACACACCAGAGGTGAGATCAGGTGCCTAGGAGGAGTAAGCATCACCTGTTGACCGGTCACAGCCATTACTGGACTAAATATCCAGTAAGTACCAGAAGACCTTGGGAATCACTGCACCAGTGGCGGATTTAAAAGTCCATATCCCCTTCACCACGAGAAATAATGTGAGCAAAAACTCAGATTTATCACTCGAAATGGCTGAGTATTTTGGCTATTACTTGACTCTCACTAGCCCCACCCCCTTTTCGGAAGAAATGGATCCGCCACTGATCACGATGACTACAGAACTTGTTAATCGTCGACAAAAACGGAGTAACTATAGTCATTCCATCACCCACTGAGGGTATTACCTGGAACAAGTGCTTGCGATATTGTATGACTTACCTTCAGATTATTCAATTTAAGTCATATTAAAAGTGTACAAATGTCTTAAAAACACGGAATAGATGCCATTCAACCAGACTGCATTCATGTAACGAGACAAAGATTAAATCCTTACAATGCATGAGTGCTGGTGCACCAGTCGGGACAAAAAGGTGTCTGGATGTTGTAGCTGTAAGTTTTCATGTTGTTTGAAATTTAATGCCAATATTTTATATTCCCTTACATTAGGAATAGATTATATTCATGCTACACAAAAATGTATTGTAAAAGTATCGCACCATGTCAGATATCGCCCCCGTTGTGGTATCTTGTTATCCAATCATTAACATATATTTGATTTTTCATGTTTTTGTCTTTCATTTATTGCAATTTTCCATTTTCCACCAGCTGTTTAGTTCCTTTCGATTTTGTAGTTGTGGATCACTGTGTAAAAGTTGTCTAGATATTTCAAAGCTAGCATTTTTTGTACTCTGATTGGTGGCTATGCTTTATTATCATGAGTATCCGAATATCACCACTGCCATTATTATGCTATGAATTGATCATGTATTGGTAATAATATCGAAATAACTGATATTAAAGTATTCTAATAGGGTAAAATCTCATAATTATTCCAAGAAATATTCAGAACAAGTGAGAAGACAGGTAATTGTTTGCCCAACTCTCAATTATGTATTGCTTATAGGAGTCATGAGATTGATCACTGTTCGTTATTTTCACCTTTCATGATATACTATAAATTACAGTAGTAGTAATTTGCATTTGAAACTTTAAAACATTCAATTTTCCAGTACATTATGCTTCAATAGAATACAAATGACAACATTCTATCATTAATTTATAATACACTTATATATATAAAATAACGGTCCCCATATTTTTATGAATATTTTCTAATCGTTTGTAGCGATAGTGGAAACATTCAATGACACTCCAGTATACTGTTCCGCGCTCCTGTCACTAGATGTTAATGTAACTTTATAAACAATCAACATCAGGGTTCTAGGATTTGGACTACACGTCCAGGAGCTCTGTCATTTCTTATATCTGTCTGTTCCTCCATTTGTACTGTTTCCTTGATGTTTGGTTGTGACGAGCTGAGAAACCAATATAATTGTGATCAGTTGGAAATTGTATTCCTAAAACACATGCATATCATTTTCTTTTCTTCTTAACTTATTATGATACAATGCTACCACTGCAATGTAATATTGAATTAAATGATAAATGGTATTCACCATGTTCATGTCTTTAATGTTAATCACAATCAAGATCTTCCTTTAACTTGAGTTCTTTAGTCCACTTAGATTCACCCTTTGGTTTATTGTACTTATGGGAAGACAAAAATATGTCATATATTGCCTTAGAACCTTTCCTATTCAATATTTTCATAAAGTCTGGCTGAAAAGGTCTTGCAGTGGAGTTTGACTTGTATTGTTTAACATTAGGCCAAGAATGAAAATTGCTCTTTTTATTCCCTCATAAAAAGCGAAGGGGAGTTTAAGAGAAAGATTTTCAATAATATCTTTAAAACGCATGTAGTTGCTATTACCATCAAACAAGTCACCTACAATAGTAAACCCCTTTTCATACAAAGACTTTGAAAAAACATACCTATTTTGGATCATGGTTTTATTGTTATACCATAAAGGTCCCACTAAAATATCTCCTGGGGTTGTGTTGCATGATATAATACATGTATTTAGAAAATCTGAAAATATATTTAGAACTTCTTTCCAGAAACTATTATTAATATTCTTTGCTTTAACTTTAGAGTATTCTGGTCCAAACTAAGATAGATGGGCAATATTACAGTTTGTGATTTCAGTGAACAGTGGAATCCATTCAGAGTCTGTATGAAATAATCTTCTAAACCATGTTCGTTTTAAAGATTTGATAAAGAGCTCAATATTCGTCATTCGAAGACCATCATCCTCTTTTGAAAATTGCATTGTTTTTCTTGAATTGCGTGCATGCCAAGATATTCAATAGTTGTATAATTCAGTTTTCAAAACAGAGGAGAGAATACAGGTGAAAGTGTCTCTGGAGAGAAATGTAAACATCAAACAATTGAGTGGTGTAAATGAACATAACTTAGTGCATATACCTACCAAGAACAAAACATGTGCACATTACAGACAAATCCATCAGTCTACATCTGATTAATGCAACATCTGTAACAGGAAAAGCTGTATCCCTCTGTGAATATATCACCGATAAATGTGTCCACATTTTGGCTATAACTGAAACCTGGTTGCGTGAAGGAGATGATTCACATATAAACGACCTCTGCACCTCCGGGTACAAATACATTGGTGTGCTCAGACCTACATCCAAAGGGGATAGAGGGTGGATGGTTGGCTTCGTTATCAGGGACAGCATGGATATCACATGTACCCGTCAACTTGAATTCAAGACATTTGAAACTTGCATGGTCAGACTCAATAGCAACCATCCTGTCACTCTAGTGCTTGTGAATCGTCATCCCCCCTCACGCCAGATTGGTTCCACAGTGACCCAATTTCTCCAGGAGTGGGAACAGTTCCTGTCACACGTGTGCACCACTACTCCTTCCCAACTCTGCATCTTCGGAGACATGAACACCCATTATGACGAACCGGACATGTCTAACATAAAACAGATGCAGAACACAGTTGCTAGATTAGACCTCAAACAACATGTAGATGTCCCCACACATGCAGTTGGACACACTCTGGACTTAGTGTTCACAAGGGATGACCCTATGTACTCACTGGTAAAGTCAACCTCTCTGATTGATATAGGAATTTCAGACCATTATGCTGTTACATGCCAACTCCATACCTGTCCATTACACCTGACAAACAAAACTCGGCTAGCTAGGCAATTGAAGCGCATCCCTGTGGAAATATTGGCACAGCAGCCAGGAGAATCACTGTCTTCTATCAAAGAGGGGAGCAATGTCGACGATCTGCTGTCAGATTTCGATTCCAACTCAAAAGAGGTTCTGGACAGCATAGCACCCTTTCGAACCATCGCCATCAAAGGCGACTCCCTCAAACCGTGGTACAATGACTCAATCCATGAAGCCAGGCAACGGAGAAGACAGTTCGAGCGTAAAGCCATGAGCTCGGGCCTGGAGGTTCATAGAGAGATGCTTGTGGAGCAGACCCGAGCTGTGGTGCATATTATCAACTCCTCCAAGTCCAGCTATTATCAAGAAAAGCTCATCACAGCGGACAGTAAAGAGACTTTTAGAGTTATTAGCAGTCTGATGAATTATAATGCAGGGACTCCCTTACCACCGGCTACCAGTGACCAGACCCTTGCGGACGATTTTGTGCAGTTTTTCTACAGCAAAGTTGAAAAGATCAGACAGGGTCTCGATGCCTCAGATCTCCATGACAATACAGCTTCTCCAGACCTGGACAGATCAGTGCCTCATCTTGGTTCCTTCAAGATCCAGACGCAGGAAGAAGTGGACAAGGTCATCAGGAGCTGTGCTAATAAGACCTGCTCACTGGATGCCATCCCCACTGCGCTCTTGAAGAACAGCACTGTTCTCTCTGTAGTGCTACCGACCATTACTGAGCTAGTAAATACATCACTTTCAACCGGGGTCTTTTCAAATGAGCTGAAACGTGCACTTGTTACACCACGTCTGAAAAAGCCTGGACTTGATATGAGAACCTTTAGTAACAAAGACCAGTATCAAATATCCCATTCATCAGCAAGGTCATCGAGCGTGTTGTTGCACAGCAGCTTAATAGCCATCTCACCAGGAATGGTCTACATGATGATCTGCAGTCAGCTTATAAGACCGGTACCAGCACTGAGACAGCCATCCTACGAATAAAAACAGACGTAGAAGCAGTACTGGATGAAGGTGACGCTATGCTCCTGGTCCTTCTTGACCTAAGTGCGGCATTTGATACCATCGATCATACCCTCTTGCTGGAGAGACTACAGGAGGAAGCTGGATTGACAGACACAGCACTCCGTTGGGTACAGTCTTACTTGAGTGCCGCATCCAAGCGGTGAAGATCAACACCAGTGTGTCTTCAGATGTACCACTGTCCACCGGAGTGCCCCAAGGGTCTGTTCTCGGCCCCCTTCTCTTCCTGGTGTACCTTCTCCCACTCAGGAGAGTTATTAAGCAATATGCCATAAACCGTCATGGGTTCGCAGATGACACTCAACTTTACAGCCATTTGAGTGTAAAAAAAACCCACTGCCATACGGACCTATGAAGTCAACATTATGGAGGAATGCATAGCAAGTGTCCGAACCTGGATGACTGTGAACAAACTTAAACTAAATGATGGAAAAACTGAGATAATGGTGGTTGCTAGTGCCCACAACCAGTGCCTTGTGAAGGATATCTGTCTGAAGATTGGTGAAGCAATATTGACACCTAAGTCTACTGTTAAAAACCTCGGTGCTACCCTGAACGCCACCTTATCAATGGAAATACAAGTCAGTTCCGTGGTAAGGAAGATGTACTTCAACATCAGGAGAATATCCAAGGTGAAACACTATCTCACCCAGGAAGCGTGTGCGAAGGTCATCAATGCAACAGTCATATCCCACCTTGACTAGCACAATGCCCTCCTGCTTGGCATGATCGATCGCCCCATGTACCGACTACAAGTGGCTCAGAACAACGCTGCACGTTGTCTTACAAGAACATGCTACAGACAACATATTTCCCTGGTACTTCAACAACTACATTGGCTGCCTGTAAAGCAACGCGTTGTGTTTAAATTGCTGACAACCATACATAAGTCACTACACTCCTTCTCAGCACCAGCATACATGAGAGAGCTATGTCCTGTTTACCAGCTACATAGGAGCTTGAGATCATCACCCAACCAATGGAAACTGGTTGTGAAGAAATCATGAAACAAATACGGTGCAAGAGCCATAAAAACACTAGGTGCACAATTGTGGAATAAACTGCCAATGGAACTTCGAGAGCTTGAAGCACATGGAGCATTCCGCAAGAATCCCAAAACACTCTTGTTCAAGCGTGAATATGTCCGGTGAATGTAAAATTCAGTGTAATATCAAGGATTCCATGTGCAAGCTCTTGCAAACTGAATTTTGATCCAGCATACGAATACCTGTATGCCAATTGTATCTTGTCAAGTCAAAGTCGACCACTTTGTCATTTCACTACCATGTTTTATTTTTAAGTTCTTTCTATTGTTTTATCATTTCCTTTATAGCTCTTGCAGGTCTTTTATTAGTGTATTATCAATGATTATTAGCACAAACATTGTACAGCAGCGAATAGAAACTATTTGTAATTTTGCGCTTTATAAATGAATAAAATAATAATAACAATAACTAGATGCGATCTCGTTGCGAGCAACGAGTGGGTCTTCCGTCCAATTTTAGATGTGATGAGATAAGAATTTGACTGAGATTTTCGTTAATAAGTAATGATACAAATATATTGTCTAGCCGTACAATTTAGCTTCGGTAATGTTTTACAAATATTGATCATTTAAGTGTTATAAATGAAAGACTCTCTGCCCTCTCGGCCACTAATTAAAGAGGTCAGCCTTTTTTGTCGAGAAAAAAGTTAATAATGTTATTTACTGCGATACAAATTCGACTGATCAGGCGAGTCATGTCGCCCGGAGGCCTATTTTTGATACCATTCTAGATATATCTCGCAAAACTGAACAACTTTTGTTCTACATGTCCTATCAAAATTGTCTTGAGAAAAAAGTTATTGATTGCGACATTTATCAGACTGTGAAAGCGAGTCATAAGGCCCTCGGGCCTTTTTCTTGATATGGTTTGAAAGATCTTGCAAAACTGAACAACTTTTGTTCTACATGTCTAATCAAAACATTCTCGAAAAAGAAGTTAGTAATTGTGACACTAATCAAACTCTTCAGGCTAGCCATGAACCCCGTTCGCCTTTTTCATGATGTTGTTCGAAAGATCTTGCAAAACTAAACAACTTTTGTTCTAGATGTCTTATTAAAAGTTTCTTGACAAAAATGTTATAGACTGCAACAATAACCCAACTGTTCAGGTGAACCATGAGACCCACAGGCCTATTTCTTAAGATTGTTAGTTAACGCTTGCAATCCTGAACAACTTTTGTTCTACATGTCTTATCAAAAGTTTCTCCAGAAAAAAGTTATTGATTGTGACACTAATCAAACTGAACAACTTTTGTTCTAGATGTCTTATTAAAAGTTTCTTGACAAAAATGTAATAAATAACCCAACTGTTCAGGTGAGCCATGAGACCCACAGGCCTATTTTCTACCATCGTTAGTTAACGCTTGCGAAACTGAACAACTTTCGCTCTACATGTCTTGTCAAAAGTTTCTCGAGAAAAAAGTTATTAATGTTATTAATTGTGATACAAATTCGACTGTTCCGGCGAGCCATGACGCCCTGAGGCCTATTTTTTGATATCATTAGATAGATCTTGCAAAACTGAACAACTTTTATTCTACATGTCTTATCAAAAGTTTCGTGAGAAAAAAGTTAATCATTGTAACAGAAATTCAATGGTTCAGGCGAGCCATGAGGCCTATGGGCCCATTTCTTGATATGACACGAAAGATCTCAATAAACTGTACAACTTTTGTTATATATGTCTAAGCAAAATATTTACGAGTAAAAAGTTATGATTTAAAACGTGTACAAAAATGGGACACTTTTTTAAACTCCATTTTCGACCCCTACCGAGCTTCCATACTAGGTACTTCCGGAAATTTTTAAAACACATGTGCACAACTACAACGTGTCGTCTAACATCACTGAAAATTTCAGCACTCCAGCTTTTATCGTTTTTGAGTTTTTGTCTGGACAAAATGGTCATCTGAAAATCGATAAAAGGGGGATAACTTCCAACCGGAAGTGATTTATAAAAAATCCAAAAAAAAATATACACTTCAGATAGCAATGCATCAACCTTAAAAATTTGAAGTAAATCGAAAGCCATCTCTGAGAAATCCTCTGCACAAAATCGGTAAGGAAAAAAAAGAATAAAAATAATAACTAGATGCGATCTCGTTGCGAGCAACGAGTGGGTCTTCCGTCCAATTTTAGTTGTGATGAGATAAGAATTTGACCAAGATTTTCGTTCATAAATAATGATACAAATATATTGTCTAGACGTACAATTTAGCTTCGGTAATGTTTTACAAATATTGATCATTTAAGTGTTATAAATTAAAGAATCTCTGCCGCTCTCGGCCACTAATTAAAGGGGTCAGCCTTTTTTTCGACAAAAAAGTTAATAATGTTATTTACTGCGATACAAATTCGACTGATCAGGCGAGTCATGTCGCCCGGAGGCCTATTTTTTTAAAAATCATTCTAGATATATCTCGCAAAACTGAACAAATTTTGTTCTACATGTCCTATTAAAATTTTCTTGAGAAAAAAGTTATTGATTGCGACATTTATCAGACTGTTAAGGCGAGTCATAAGGCCCTTGAGCCTTTTTCTTGATATCGTTTGAAAGATCTTGCAAAACTGAACAGCTTTTGTTCTACATGTCTTATCAAAAGTTTCTCATTTGTTCTACATGTCTTATCAAAAGTTTGTCGAAAAAAAAGTTATTGATTGTGACACTAATCAAACTGTTCAGGCAAGCCATGAGGCCCCTTCGCCTTTTACATGATGTTGTTCGAAAGATCTTGCAAAACTGAACAACTTTTGTTCTAGATGTCTTATTAAAAGTTTCTTGACAAAAATATTTTAAATTGCAACAATAATCCAACTGTTCAGGTGAGCCATGAGACCTGCAGGCCTATTTCTTAAGATCGTTAGTTAACGCTTCCGAAACTGAACAACTTTTGTTCTACATGTCTTGTAAAAAGTTTCTCGAGAAAAAAGTTATTAATGTTATTAATTGTGATACAAATTCGACTGTTCAGGCGAGCCATGACGCCCCGAGGCCTATTTTTTTTTTATATCACTAGATAGATCTTGCAAAACTGAGCAACTTTTATTCTACATGTCTTATCAAAAGTTTCGTAAGAAAAAAGTAAATCATTGTAACAGAAATTCAATGGTTCAGGCGAGCCATGAGGCCTATGGGCCCATTTCTTGATATGGCACGAAAGATCTCAATAAACTGTACAACTTTTGTTATATATGTCTAAGCAAAATATTTACGAGTAAAAAGTTATGATTTAAAACGTGTACAAAAATGGGACACTTTTTAAAACTCCATTTTCGACCCCTACCGAGCTTCCATACTAGGCACTTCCGGAAATTTTTAAAACACATGTGCACAACTACAGCATGTCGTTTAACATCACTGAAAATTTCAGCACTCTAGCTTTTATCGTTTTTGAGATTTTGGCCGGACAAAATGGTCATCTGAAAATCGATAAAAGGAGAATAACTTCCAACCGGAAGTGAATTTTCAAAAATCCAAAAAGAGATATAAACGTCAGATAGCAATGCATCAACCCTAAAAATTTGAAGTAAATCGATCAAGCCATCTCTGAGAAATCCTCTGCACAAAATCGGTAAGGAAAAAAAAAAAGAATAAAAATAATAACTAGTGATCCTAATTGTTCGCGAACAATTAGAGGGCTTTCCACCTACAATGATTTAAAAAAAGATATTTAAAAATATTTAAGATGATGTACGAATCTCAAAATGACCAAGAAAATTTAATTAATAATTTTCACGATGACCTTGACCTTTGACCATGACCTCATTTTGAAGGTCAAATGTCATTGCTCTTAATGTAAGTGATCCTATGTCTCTATCTATATTAATGTAAAAGCTATAAGCTTAAAAAATGTTAAGACATTCAGGGGCAATAATTTGTTTAGGGGTTTTCGGTTACTTTCGGTTAGCTTATCAATGCTAAAAACACTTTGAAAGACCTTGAAAAGGGAAAAAAATAATTTTGATGATGACCTTGACCTGTGACCTTGACCTCATTTTGAAGGTCAAAGGTCATCGGTCCTAGTGCAAGTGGTCCCATGTCTCTATCTATATTAATATAAAAGTTATAGGCTTAGATAATGATATTGGAGACTTTCAGGGGCAATAACTATGCTTAAGGGTTTTTGTATCCCTTTGATTATATTTTCTTTGCAAGAGGGTTTTACTGTGAATTCATTAGCGAAGGTTTCGTGTCTCTATGACTTTCCGTTAAGTAGGAGTAGCGATAACAAGGTTTTCGACGCGAGTCTCCGAAATTCACAGAAGGGTCAGAGTTCAAAGTTGTAATGCATACTATCAAAACCAATCAAGAAGTCAATACTTACCCATATAATATTTCAACGCTATCTTAAGCAGGAAAGAGAGTATAAAAAGTGCTATTTTTTCCTCTTTTCTGATGACCTTGACCTTTGACCTTGACCTAATTTTCAAGGTCAAAGGTCACCGATCCTATTCCAGTTTGTCCCATGTCTCTACGACAAACCGTGCTCAAGCTCGACATGTTTTACAAATAAATCGCAAAACATAGAGAGGCATTAACTCCCCTTAGGGGACACCGAATCCCTTCATTTTAAAGTCTTCGCTTCTACTAATTACCCTCTATGTTTTAGAAAAGGTTTCATCCTCCTATCATTTACGGTTACAAAGTAGAAGTGCTAACAATGATTTCTACGAAAGGTCAAATAACTCCGTAAGGGGTCAAAGTTCAATTACGCAGGGTGAACTGTATTCGTTTCTCAAGAAGTACTATATGATGGACTATAAAGTTTTTCGATAAGTCTTAAGACGAAGATTTTTTTTGACGGCAGGAAAATAATAATAATAATAATAATAAACAGAACAATAACAATAGGACTTTCCACTGAAAGGTGGAAAGCCCTAATAACTAGACACTCATTACTAGTAATGAGTAGGTCTTCTGTTTGTTCACTTCCGGTAAAGAGTTTTCTAATCCTACGAAAACCATTCAAATATATCAGAGAATGTACTTGAATATTAAATGAGAAATGTATTATCGAATTTTTTACTCCTTTCTCGTAACTTCCGGTGACGACCGGAAGTACTATTCAGATGCGTTTTCCTATAAATGACAGCCACTCTTTACTGTCTATATTCCCTGTCTCTATCTGAAAGAGTTCTCAAAAAAGGAAGTAAACCTAAGAAAGAAAAAGTAGTAGGTTACTACCGACCGGAAGTCGATTTTGAAAAACAAAATTATCAAAACTTTAGAAGTTGATACTTTTATTAAGACATATGAAAATCATATGAAAGACTTCAAATATAAGCGAGATTTATGGGGACAAAGAGACGAAAATTAAAAAGGTATTTTATCAAGAAACCGGAAGTAGTTGTTTTGACTACCGACAGAGTCAATATTCTTTTGACACTTTGAAAGAGACTTAATAAACTAGTATAGGTTTCAATTTAAAAGAAAAATTTGAAGTTTGCGATTCTTTCCATCACTTCCGGTGACGACAGGAAGTGACGGTCGACATGTTCAACCCACTACTGCACACCTACAAACGGAGATTGATCATCCCTGAATATTTGATGAACCTATATTTTACCTTTTCCAAGAAAAATGCTGGACAAAATTCCTTTTGAGAAACAGAAAATCGGCCATATTTTCCGACCGGAAGTGAATTTTGTAAAAAACAAAAATAACTGTAGCAAGGTCATTTCATAAGAAATTATTCCTGAAAATTTCAGCCATCTCGAAGAAATCACTTGAAGAAATCGGAAAATCGACATTTTTTCAAATACTTCCGGTATAGACCGGAAGTGACGGACAAAAAATTGAATGTATGTGTACAATGGACTAATGTTAGTTGATCAACTCTACAAGTTTCAAGCGTCTATCTATATTCATTATTGAGAAACTGAAAAAACAAGGTTTGAATATGTCCACCCCATATCTCACGACCGGAAGTGAATTTTTTCAAAAATATTTAAATTTACACTAGACATTTATAGTGTCTATAACATATGTAAAATTCAAATCATTAACTTGTTTTATGACCGAGATTTATGGCACTTAAAAATGAGAGAATGAATAGTCTTTCTTTGATATAACCGGAAGTTGGACTTTCAACTTCCGGTGGGGTCAACATTTTTTTGAGAATTAGAACCAGACCTAGTAAACCGATATAGGTTTCAGTTTGAAAGAAAAAAGTTTGAAATATATGATTCATTTAATCATTTCCGGTGACGACCGGAAGTGACGGCCGACATTCTTAACCCCCTACTGCACGCCTACAAAGTGAGATCTATTAACTCTGAAAATTTGGTGACTCTATCTTTTACCGTTTCTAAGAAAAACGCTGGACAACGAAAACAGCTAATAAGCCGTATTTGCCGACCGGAAGTAAATTTTACAAAAATATTTGAAGTTACTCTAGACATTAATAGTGACTATTATATATTTAAAATCCAACTCATTAACTAGTTTCATGACCGAGATTTATGGCACTGAAATATGAGAGAATGAATAGGCTTTCTTTGATATAACCGGAAGTTGAAGATTCAACTTCCGGTGGGGTCAACATTTTTTGAGAATTAGAACGAAATATAGTAAACCGAAATAGGTTTCAATGTGAAAGAAAAAAGTTTGAAATTCATGTTTCCTTTAATCACTTCTGGTGACGACCGGAAGTGACGGCCGACATTCTTAACCCCCTACTGCACGCCTACAAAGTGAGATCTATTATATCTGAAAATTTGGTGACTCTATCTTTTACCGTTTCTGAGAAAAACGCTGGACAAAATATCTTGTAAAAAGAAGAAAATGTGACATATCTTGCGACCGGAAGTGAATTTTGAAAAAATGAAAAAAATACCTCGAGGTACCATCGTTCTCTATAACCTGTGAAAGTTTCAGGAAAATCCATCCAACGGTCTCGGAGACGAAAGAGAAAATAATAATAATAATAATAATAATAATAATAACTAGACACTCATTACTAGTAATGAGTAGGTCTTCCGTTAGACCACTTCCGGTAAAGAACTTTCTGTTCCTACAAAAACCATTTAAATATATCAGAAAATGTGTCTTAACAATGAATGAGAAATGTATTATCGAATTTTTTACTCCTTTCTCGTAACTTCCGGTGACGACAGGAAGTACTATTCAGATGCGTTTTCCTATAAATGACAGCGACTCTTTACTGTCTATATTCCCTGAAAATTTCACGTCTCTATCTGAAAGAGTTCTCAAAAAAAGAAGTAAACCTAAGAAAGAAAAAGTAGTAGGTTACTACCGACCGGAAGTCAATTTTGAAAAACAAAATTATCAAAACTTTGGAAGTTTATACTTTTATTAAGACATGTGAAAATCATATGAAAGACTTCAAATATAAGCGAGATTGATGGGGACAAAAGACGAAAATTAAAAAGGTATTTTATCAAGAAACCGGAAGTAGTCGTTTTGACTACCGACAGAGTCAATATTCTTTTGACACTTTGAAAGAGACTTAATAAACTAGTATAGGTTTCAATTTAAAGGAAAAAGTTTGAAATTTGCGATTCTTTCCATCACTTCCGGTGACGACAGGAAGTGACGGTCGACATGTTCAACCCACTACTGCACGCCTACAAACGGAGATTGATCATCCCTGAATGTTTGATGAACCTATATTTTACTTTTTCCAAGAAAAATGCTGGACAAAATTCCTTTTGAGAAACAGAAAATCGCCCATATTTTCCTACCGGAAGTGAATTTTGTAAAAACAAAAAGAATTATAGCAAGGTCATTTCATAAGACATTATTCCTGAAAATTTCAGCCATCTCTGAGAAATCACTCGAAGAAATCGGAAAATCGACAATTATTCAAATACTTCCGGTATAGACCGGAAGTGACGGACAAAAAAATTGAATGTATGTGTACAATGGACTACTGTTAGTTGATCAACTCTACAAGTTTCAAGCGTTTATCTCTATTCATTATTGAGGAACTGAAAAAACAAGGTTTGAATATGTCCACCCTATATCTCACGACCGGAAGTGAATTTTTTCAAAAATATTTAAATTTACTGTAGACATTTATAGTGTCTATAACATATGTAAAATTCAAATCATTAACTTGTTTTATGACCGAGATTTATGGCACTTAAAAATGAGAGAATGAATAGGCTTTCTTTGATATAACCGGAAGTTGGAGTTTCAACTTCCGGTGGGTCAACATTTTTTTGAGAATTAGAACCAGAGCTAGTAAACCGATATAGGTTTCAGTTTGAAAGAAAAGAGTTTGAAATATATGATTCATTTAATCACTTCCGGTGACGATCGGAAGTGACGGCCGACATATTTAACCCCCTACTGCACGCCTACAAAGTGAGATATATTAACTCTGAAAATTTGGTGACTCTATCTTTTACCGTTTCTGAGAAAAACGCTGGACAACGAAAACAGCTCATGAACCGTATTTGCCGACCGGAAGTAAATTTTACAAAAATATTTGACGTTACTCTAGACATTAATAGTGACTATTATATATTTAAAATCCAACTCATTAACTAGTTTCATGACCGAGATTTATGGCACTGAAATATGAGAGAATGAATAGGCTTTCTTTGATAAAACCGGAAGTTGAAGATTCAACTTCCGGTGGGGTCAACATTTTTTGAGAATTAGAACGAGATATAGTAAACCGAATTAGGTTTCAATTTGAAAGAAAAAAGTTTGAAATTCATGTTTCCTTTAATCACTTCCGGTGACGACCGGAAGTGACGGCCGACATTCTTAACCCCCTACTTCACGCCTACAAAGTGAGATCTATTAACTCTGAAAATTTGGTGACTCTATCTTTTACCGTTTCTGAGAAAAACGCTGGACAAAATATCTGTAAAAAGACGAAAATTGGACATATCTTGCGACCGGAAGTGAATTTTGAAAAAATGAAAAAAATTCCTCGAGGTACCATCGTTCTCTATAACCTGTGAAAGTTTCAGGAAAATCCATCCAACGGTCTCGGAGACGAAAGGGAAAAAAAAAAATAATAAACAGTAGAATCACTATAAGGTCTTCCGTTGGTAACGGAAGACCTTAATAACTAGAAACTCATTACTAGTAATGAGTAGGTCTTCCGTTTGTTCACTTCCGGTAAGGAGTTTTCTGATCCTACAAAAACCATTCAAATATATCAGAGAATGTACTTTAACAATAAATGAGAAGTGTATTATCGAATTTTCTACTCATTTCTCGTAACTTCCGGTGACGACCGGAAGTACTATTCAAATGTGTATTGCTATGAATGACAGTGACTCTTTACTGTCTATATTCCCTGAAAATTTCACGTCTCTATCTGAAGAGTTCTCAACAAAAAGAAGTAGACTGAAGAAAGAAAAAGTAGTAGGTAACTACCGACCGGAAGTCAATTTTGAAAAACGAAATTGTCAAAACTCTAGAAGTTGATACTATTCTTAAGACATGTGAAAACCATGTCAAACACTTCAAATATAAGCGAGATCTGTGGGGACAAAGAGACGAAAAGTAAAAAAGTATTTTATCAAGAAACCGGAAGTAGTCGTTTTGACTACCGACGGGTCAATATTCTTTTGACATTTTGAAAGAGACTTAATAAACTAGTATAGGTGTCAGTTTAAAAGAAAAAGTTTGAAATTTACGATTATTTCAATCACTTCCGGTGACGACAGGAAGTGACGATCGACATGCTCAACACCTTATTGCATGCTTACAAACAGAGATTGATCATCCCTGAATATTTGATGAACCTATCTTTTACCCTTTCCAAGAAAAATGCTGGACAAAATCTCGTTTGAGAAACAGAAAATTGGCCATATTTTCCTACCGGAAATGAATTTTGAAAGAACAAAAATAACCACAGGAAAGTCATTTCATAAGATATTATTCCTGAAAATTTCAAGAAAATCTATCCTGCCATCTCTGAGAAATCACTGGAAGAAATCGGAAAATCGTCATTTTTTTCAAATACTTCCGGTATAGAGCGGAAGTGACGGACGAAAAAATTGAATGTATGAGTACAATGGACTAATGTTAGTTGATCAACTCTACAAGTTTCAAGCGTCTATCTATATTCATTATTGAGAAACTGAAAAAACAAGGTTTGAATATTTCCACCCCATATCTCACGACTGGAAGTGAATTTTACAAAAATATTTAAATTTACTGTAGACATTTATAGTGTCTATAACATATGTAAAATTCAAATCATTAACTTGTTTTATGACCGAGATTTATGGCACTGAAAAATGAGAGAATGAATAGTCTTTCTTTGATATAACCGGAAGTTGGAGATTCAACTTCCGGTGGGGTCAACATTTTTTTAAGAATTAGAACGAGACCTAGTAAACCGATATAGGTTTCAATTTGAAAGAAAAATGTTTGAAATTTATGATTCATTAGTCACTTCCGGTGACGACCGGAAGTGACGGCCGACATTTTCAACCCCCTGTTGCACGCCTACAAAGTGAGATCTTTTAACTCTGAAAATTTGGTGACTCTATCTTTTACCGTTTCTGAGAAAAACGCTGGACAACGAAAACAGCTAATAAGCCGTGTTTGCCGACCGGAAGTAAATTTTACAAAAATAGTTGACGTTACTCTAGACATTTATAGTGACTATAACATATGTAAAACTCAACTCATTAACTAGTTTCATGACCGACATTTATGGCACTGAAAAATGAGAGAATGAATAGGCTTTCTTTGATATAACCGGAAGTTGGAGATTCAACTTCCGGTGGGGTCAACATTTTTTGAGAATTAGAACGAGATATAGTAAACCGAAATAGGTTTCAATTTGAAAGAAAAAAGTTTCAAATTCATGTTTCCTTTAATCACTTCCGGTGACGACCGGAAGTTACAGCCGACATTCTTAACCCCCTACTGCACGCCTACAAAGTGAGATCTATTAACTCTGAAAATTTGGTGATTCTATCTTTTACCGTTTCTGAGAAAAACGCTGGACAAGATGTCTTGTAAAAAGACGGAAATTGGACATATCTTGCGACCGGAAGTGAATTTTGAAAAAATGAAAAAAATACCACGAGGTACCATCCTTCTCTATAATCTGTGAAAGTTTCAGGAAAATCCATCCAACGGTCTCGGAGACGAAAGGGGAAAAAAAAAATAATAATAAACAGTAGAATCACTAGAAGGTCTTCCGTTGGTAACGGAAGACCTTAATAAACAGTAGAATCACTAGAAGGTCTTCCGTTGGAAACGGAAGACCTTAATAATAATAATAATAATAAACAGTAGAATCACTAGAAGGTCTTCCGTTGAAAACGGAATACCTTAACTAGAAACTCATTACTAGTAATGAGTAGGTCTTCCGTTGTTCACTTCCGGTAAAGAGTTTTCTGATCCTACAAAAACCATTCAAATATATCAGAGAATGTACTTTAACAATAAATGAGAAGTGTATTATCGAATTTTTTACTCATTTCTTGTAACTTCCGGTGACGACCGGAAGTACTATTCAGATGTGTTTTCCTATGAATGACAGTGACTCTTTACTGTCTATATTCCCTGAAAATTTCACGTGTCTATCTGAAGAGTTCTCAACAAAAAGAAGTAGACTAAAGAAAGAAAAAGGAGTAGGTAACTACCGACCGGAAGTCAATTTTAAAAAACGAAATAATCAAAAGTCTAGAAGTTGATACTTTTCTTAAGACATGTGAAAATCATATCAAACACTTCAAATATAAGCGAGATCTGTGGGGACAAAGAGACGAAAAGTAAAAAAGTATTTTATCAAGAAACCGGAAGTAGTCGTTTTGACTACCGACGTGGTCAATATTCTTTAGACATTTTGAAAGAGACTTAATAAACTAGTATAAGTTTCAATTTAAAAGAAAAAGTTTGAAATTTACGATTATTTCAATCACTTCCGGTGACGACAGGAAGTGACGGTCGACATGCTCAACACTCTATTGCATCGTTACAAACAGAGATTGATCATCCCTGAATATTTGATGAACCTATCTGTTACCCTTTCCAAGAAAAATGCTGGACAAAATCTCGTTTGAGAAACAGAAAATCGGCCATATTTTCCTACCGGAAGTGAATTTTTTGAAAAACAAAAATAACCACAGGAAAGTCATTTCATCAGACATTTTTCCTGAAAATTTCAAGAAAATCTATCCAGCCATCTCTGAGAAATCACTCAAAGAAATCGGAAAATCGTCATTTTTTTCAAATACTTCCGGTATAGAGCGGAAGTGACGGACGAAACAATTGAAAGTATGTGTACAATGGCCTAATGCTAGTTGATCAACCCTACAAGTTTCAAGCGTCTATATATTTTCGTTATTGAGAAACTGAAAAAACAAATTTTGAATTTTTCCACCCCATATCTCACGACCGGAAGTGAATTTTCGAAAAATATTTGACGTTACTCTAGACATTTATAGTGTCTACAATATATGTTAAACACTTGTTTAGTAAACGAGATTTAAGGCATTGAAAAAGGAGAATTTGAAAAGTTTTTCCTTAATTACCGGAAGTCCACGTTTCCACTTCCGGTGGGGTCAACGGTTTTCAATACTCCAAAAGATACCTGATATAGTGGTATAGGTTTCGATTCAACAACTACAACTTTAATTTTTCGATTCTTCTTATCACTTCCGGTGACGACCGGAAGTGAAGGCCGACATTCTGAACCCCCAACTGCACGCCTACAATGTGAGATCTATCAAGTCTGAAAATTTGGTGACTTTATTTTTTACCGTTTCTGAGAAAAACGATGGACAAAATCTCTTCGAAAAAAACGGAAATTGGACATATCTAACGACCGGAAGTAAATTTTGAAAAATGAAAAAAAACGCCTGGGGGTATTTTCATTTTCTATCATCCCTGAAAATTTCAAGAAAATCCATCCTGCCATCTCTGAGAAATCGTGCCGACAAAAAAAGGGGGAAAAATAATAATAATAACTAGACACGATCTCGTTGCGAGCAACGAGTAGGTCTTCCGTCCGATTAGTTGATGCACTCGGAGTAAAAAAAAAAGAAAAGACAAAATGAGTCCCAATTTAGTTTCCGACTTTAAGACACTTTAGATATAATCAATTTTTCATATCATAAGCTTCTGAAGCAAAGTTGCGGTGAAATTCGTTTGAAATTCGACTCTCCAGGCGAGCCATAAGGCCCGCGGGCCTATTTCTTGATGTCATTTGTTAGCCCTCTATAGACTCAACAACTTTAGTTCTATATGTCTTTACAAAATATTTACCTGTAAAACGTTATTGAGATCGACCGATATTGACAAAAAATCGACTCTACAGGCGAGCCATTAGGACCATAGGCCTATTTCTTGATATCATTCGATAGATCTCGATAAACTGAACAACTTTTGTTCAATATGTCCTTACAAAATATTTACCAGTTACAAGTTTTTGAAATCGACTGATATCGACAAAAATCGACTCTACAGGCGAGCCATGAGGCCCACAGACCCATTTTTTGATATTGATCGATAGGTTATGACACATTGAACAACTTTTGTTCAATAATGCTTTTCAAAAAATATGTCGTTTTAAAGATATGAGGCGTCAAATATTTACGATTTTGGCCCTTAAAATCTCTAATTACGTAACATATGACCTACTTTTTGATTTGATAAGATCAAGCTCGTTGAGATGAACATTTCCGCTTCTACAACTTATTATAAAATATTAATAGTTTCTGAGATATTCTCAAAAACATTTGGACCCTTCTGAACCCCTAATTTAAAGGGCCAGCCCGTTTTGCTTGATATCGTAAGAAAGGCCTTGTCATTTTAAACATTTTTTGCTCCACAAGTATTTAGAAATTCTTTACCGTTCTCCAGTTATCTCTACAAGAAATATTTAGGGGCCAAACTGTAGCTCCCTAACGGGGCCACATAGAGAAAAAACGAAATGTACATATTGTTTAGATTATCATTCTGAACAACTTTTGTTCAATAATGCTTTTCAAAATATTTGTCGTTTTCAAGATATGAGGCGTCAATTATTTATGATTTTGGCCCTTAAAATCCCTTATTACGTAACATATGACTTACTTTTTGATTTGATAAGAACAAGCTCGTTTAGATGAACATTTCCGCTTCAATGACTTATTACAAAATATTAATAGTTTCTGAGATATTCTCATAAACCTTTGGACCCTTCTGGGCCCCTAATTTAAAGGGTCAGCCCCTTTTGCTTGATATCGTAAGAAAGGTCATGACATTTCAAACATTTTTTGTTCAACAAGTATTTAGAAATTCTTTACCGTTCTCGAGTTATTTCTAGAAGTAATTTTTAGGGGCCAAACTGTAACTCCCTAACGGGGCCACATAGGGTAAAAACGAAATATGCATATTGTTCAGATCATCATTCTGAACAACTTTTGTTCTTTATTGCTTTTCAAAATATTTGTCGTTTTCGAGATACAAGGGCTAAAAAATTTATGGTTTTGGCCCTTAAAATCCCTTATTACGTAACATATGACCTAAATTTTGATATGAATAGATTTGGATTGTTGAGATGAACATTTTTTGTTCTTTGACTTCTACCAAAATATTAACGATTTTTGAGATATTTGATTTAGACTTTGAGCCCTTCTAGATCCATAATTGAAGGGGCTAGCCCCTAAATCTTGATATTTTTGAAAAGATCTCGTAAATGTGCACAACTTTTGTTCTACATGTCTTAACAAAATATTTGCAAGAAAAAAGATATTGGAGATCAAAGGTCAAAAATCGCCGAAATCAGCGAAAAATTTTGGCATCCATTTTTTCAGGTCCAGGAGAGCGTTTAGGCAAATCGCCTCCGGTAAAATCGAATCCCCCACAAATCTTCTAAAATGTTTACTCTATCTTGTGTAGAAATTTCAAGACTCTAGCTTCAAAACTAACGGAGGAGATGTGTGGACAACAAGGCCCTTCAAAAAGTCACTAAAAGAGTGATAACTCCTGACCGGAAGTGACGTCAAGCACGAAATTTTGCAAGCAAAGTCTCGTCACCAAAAGACATCTTTCCTGAAAATTTCGTGAAAATCGATCGAGAAATGGCTGAGAAAAACGCGTGTACTACCAAGGAAAATAATAATAATAATAATAATAATGAAGAAGAAGAACGCGAACAATAATAGTAAGGTCTTCCGCAGGAGACGGAAGACCTTAATAAACAGTAGAATCGTTAGAAGGTCTTCCGTTGGTAACGGAAGACCTTAATAATAATAAGAAGAAGAAACAGTAGAATCACTATAAGGTCTTCCGTGAAGAACGGAAGGCCTTAATAATAATAATAAACATTAGAATCACTATAAGGTCTTCCGTCTGGAACGGAATACCTTAATAAGAAAAGTGAAAAATCAACAATAGAATAATAGAAGGTTCTTCCGCTGAAGACGGAAGACCCTAATAATAAGAAAAGTGAAAAATCAACAACAGAATAATAGAAGGTTCTTCCGCTGAAAACGAAATACCCTAACTAGACACTCATTACTAGTAATGAGTAAGTCTTCCGTTAGACCACTTCCGGTAAAGAGCTTTCTATTCCTACGAAAACCATTTAAATGTATCAGAAAATTTGCCTTAACAATGAATGAGAAATGTATTATCGAATTTTTTACTCCTTTCTCGTAACTTCCGGTGACGACCGGAAGTACTATTCAGATGTGTTTTCCTATAAATGACAGCGACTCTTTACTGTCTATATTCCCTGAAAATTTCACGTCTCTATCTGAAAGAGTTCTCAACAAAAAGAAGTAGACTAAAGAAAGAAAAAGTAGCAGGTTACTACCGACCGGAAGTCAATTTTGAAAAACAAAATGATGAAAACTTTAGAAGTTGATACTTTTTATTAAGACATGATAAAATCATTTGAAAGACTTCAAATATAAGCGAGATTTATGGGGACAAAGAGACGAAAAGTTAAAAGGTATTTTATCAAGAAACCGGAAGTAGTTGTTTTGACTACAGACAGATTCAATATTCTATTGACACTTTGAAAGAGAGTTAATAAACTAGTATAGGTTTCAATTCAAAGGAAAAAGTTTGAAATTTGCGATTCTTTCCATCACTTCCGGTGACGACAGGAAGTGACGGTCGACATGTTCAATCCCCTACTGCACGCTTACAAACGAAGATTGATCATCCCTGAATATTTAATGAACCTATATTTTACCTTTTCCAAGAAAAATGCTGGACAAAATTCCTTTTGAGAAACAGAAAATCGGCCATATTTTCCGACCGGATGTGAATTTTGTAAAAACAAAAATAATTATAGCAAAGTCATTTCATAAGACACTATTCCTAAAAATTTCAAGAAAATGTATCTAGCCATCTCTGAGAAATCACTCGAAGAAATCGGAAAATCGACATTTTTTCAAATACTTCCGTTATAGACCGGAAGTGACGGAAAAAAAAATTGAATGTATGTGTACAATGGACTAATGTTAGTTGATCAACTCTGCAAGTTTCAAGCGTCTATCTATATTCATTATTGAGAAACTGAAAAAACAAGGTTTGAATATGTCCACCCCATATCTCATGACCGGAAGTGAATTTTACAAAACTATTTAAATTTACTGTAGACATTTATAGTGTCTATAACATATATAAAATTCAAATCATTAACTTGTTTTATGACCGAGATTTATGGCACTGAAAAATGAGAAAATGAATAGTCTTTCTTTGATATAACCGGAAGTTGGAAATTCAACTTCCGGTGGGGTCAACATTTTTTGAGAATTAGAACGAGACCTAGTAAACCGAAATAGGTTTCAATTTAAAAGAAAAAAGTTTGAAATTGATGATTTATTTAAGCACTTCCGGTGACGACCGGAAGTGACGGCGACAAAAAATATTACGTGCATGCACCATAGATAAAATAGATCTATCATCCCTGAAAGTTTCATTCGATTATCTTTAGTTATTTTTAAGTTTACCCCCGGACAAAGTTTCTTTCAAAAACCGGCAAATCGGACGTATCTGACGAACGGAAGTGAATTTTGAAAAAAATGAAAGAAATGCCTTGAGGTACCATCGTTCTCTATAACCTATGAAAGTTTCAGGAAAATCCATCCAACGGTCTCGGAGACGAAAGGGAAAAAAAATAACTAGAAACTTGTTGCCATGTCAACAAGAAGGACTTCCGTGCTCTCCGTGTCAAGTAGATCACCTTAAATTCTTCATTTGTTATAATGTGGGAAAAAAATATTCGAGTAATCTGGGGGATTGAACCCGGGTCGCCTGCATGGAAATCCACCACGCTAACCATTAGGCTAGCGAGGACCTCGCTTCAAAATTAAAACTACGAATATCTAGAGTTTGGTTTGATCAATTTAAAAACAAATATCATATTCAGCATTCTATAAAGAGTCTCTATTTATCTTACCTTTATCAAAGAAAAACATAAAAAAACAAAAAAGTTGAAAAAATTCATTTTTCAAATTCGCTTCCGGTAGCGACCGGAAGTGATGACGACGTACGAAATAGTGCTCACGCAAATCTATAAGTGATGTTTTATCATCTCTAATAAGTCTCCAGTTCATATCTTTAGCCCTTCCTGTAGATCACCCGCGGACAAAGTTTCATTTGAAAATCAGGAAATTGTCCATAACTTGGAACCGAAATGGAATTTTCCAAATTTTGTTTGTGATTAACAACTTTCATAATATAATGAATTTTTCCTGAAAGTTTCATTGAAAACCACTGTATAGTTTTCGAGAGAAATTTGGTCAAACAAATAATAATAATAATAAGAAACAGTAGAATCACTATAAGGTCTTCCGTGAAGAACGGAAAACCTTAATAATAAACAGTAGAATCACTAGAAGGTCTTCCGTTGGAAACGGAAGACCTTAACTAGTTCTAATTGTAACGGGGACCGTTACAGATGTTCCCAAAACCTCCCCCAATTAAAAAGTGATGTCCTTGTGAATCTATAGCAAAAAACCATTTTATTTTAGCCTTTAATTACATGTAGTGCGTTCAATATGGTCATTTCAGTACCAACAAATGAAAGAAAGCGTTGCACGTGCATACACGCGCACGCGTGTATGATTCCGAATTTTTGTTGATGTCGTTCAACAGGCATTAGTATCATATACCCACAGTATAAATTTCATAACGTTTCCACCAAATATAAGGAAGTTATAGCGATTTTAAAATCGTCCAATCAGAATTCAGCACACGTGCATGCACGTGCTGAGCAGTAATTCTAACCACAGCAATTTGTAAGGAGTACCAAGACACATCTAAACCCCTAATATCAATATAATTTGATGAAAAACAAAAACGTTATCGTCCTTTAAAAATCGAACATTTGATAAACGATGTACGCGCATGCGTGTGTACGTTGGTATTTTTTTGTTACTTCAGTATATAGATACACATATTATCTACGTATGCTGTGAATATAATCTCATTCGCTTTCATAAATAAGATAGTTACAAACGTTTTAGTATTATCCAATCAAAATGAAGCGCACGTGCATATGCGTGCAAATAGGTTATTTTGACCATGCAGATCAGTTAAGGGTCTCAATATCTACCCATGATATGGATATCATTTCAATGAACAACAAAAAAGTTAGACTAATCCCAAAGTTAGTGTACAAATTTTGTAATGCACGTGCACGCGCATACGTGCGCGTGCAGACAAAATAACTATTATTTTTCATGTCTACAAATGATATACTACCATCCTATTTAGGTTTCATATCGATCCTTTTAATATTCTGATTTTCCATTTTTTGTACCAAAATTGCAGTGCATGTGCGCGCGCATGCATGCACGTGCAGACAAAATGACTATCACTATGCACATCTACAAACGCTATACTATCATCCTGGAAAGTTTCATATCGATCCCTTTTGTAGTTTCTGAGAACACTACCGGACAAAAAAGTACCGGAGAAAAAGAATAATAACTAGACACTCATTACTAGTAATGAGTAGGTCTTCCGTTAGACCACTCCCGGTAAAGAGCTTTCTATTCCTACGAAAACCATTTAAAGACGAAAAGTCAAAAGGTATTTTATCAAGAAAGCGGAAGTAATCGTTTTGACTACAGACAGAGACAATATTCTTTTGACACTTTGAAAGAGAGTTAATAAACTAGTATAGGTTTCAATTTAAAGGAAAAAGTTTGAAATTTGCGATTCTTTCCATCACTTCCGGTGGCGACAGGAAGTGACGGTCGACATGTTCAACCCCCTACTGCACGCTTACAAACGGAGATTGATCATCCCTGAATATTTAATGAACCTATATTTTACCTTTTCCAAGAAAAATGCTGGACAAAATTCCTTTTGAGAAACAGAAAATCGGCCATATTTTCCGACCGGATGTGAATTTTGTAAAAACAAAAATAATTATAGCAAGGTCATTTCATAAGACATTATTCCTGAAAATTTCAAGAAAATATATCCAGCCATCTCTGAGAAATCACTCGAAGAAATCGGAAAATCGACATTTTTTCCAAATACTTCCGGTATAGACCGGAAGTGACGGACAAAAAAATTGAATGTATGTGTACAATGACCTAATGTTAGTTGATTAACTCTACAAGTTTCAAGCGTCTATCTATATTCATTATTGAGAAACTGAAGAAACAAGGTTTGAATATGTCCACCCCATATCTCACGACCGGAAGTGAATTTTACAAAAATATTTAAATTTACTGTAGACATTTATAGTGTCTATAACATATGTAAAATTCAAATCATTAACTTGTTTTATGACCGAGATTTATGGCACTGAAAAATGAGAGAATGAATAGTCTTTCTTTGATATAACCGGAAGTTGGTGATTCAAGTTCCGGTGGGGTCAACATTTTTTGAGAATTAGAACGAGACTTAATAAACCGATATTGGTTTCAATTTAAAAGAAAAAAGTTTGAAATTTATGATTTATTAATCATTTCCGGTGACGACCGGAAGTGACGGCCGACATTCTCAGAACCTATTGCACGCCTACGAAGTAAGATCTATTAACTCTGAAAATTTGGTGACTCTATCTTTTACCGTTTCTGAGAAAAACGCTGGACAACGAAAACAGCTAATAAGCCGTATTTGCCGACCGGAAGTGAATTTTACAAACATATTTGACGTTACTCTAGACATTTATAGTGACTATAATATATGTAAAAGTCAACTCATTAACTAGTTTCATGACCGAGATTTATGGCACTGAAAAATGAGAGAATGAATAGTCTTTCTTTGATATAACCGGAAGTTGGAGATTCAACTTCCGGTGGGATCAACATTTTTTGAGAATTAGAACGAGATATAGTAAACCGAAATAGGTTTCAATTTGAAAGAAAAAAGTTTGAAATTGATGATTCATTTAATCACTTCCGGTGATGACCGGAAGTGACGGCGACAAAAAATATTACGTGCATGCACCATAGATAAAATAGATCTATCATCCCTGAAAGTTTCATTCGATTATCTTTAGTGGTTTTCAAGTTTACCCCCGGACAAAGTTTTTTTCAAAAACCGGAAAATCGGACGAATCTCACGAACAGAAGTGAATTTTGAAAAAATGAAAAAAAAATACCTCGAGGTACATTCGTTCTCTTCAATCTGGGAATGTTTCTGGAAAATCCATCCAGCGGTCTCGGAGTAGAAAGGGGAAAAAAAAATAATAACTAGACACTCATTACTAGTAATGAGTAGGTCTTCCGTTAGACCACTTCCGGTAAAGAGCTTTCTATTCCTACGAAAACCATTTAAATGTATCAGAAAATGTGCCTTAACAATGATTGAGAAACGTATTATCGAATTTTTTTACTCCTTTCTCGTAACTTTCGGTGACGACCGGAAGTACTATTCAGATGCGTTTTCCTATCAATGACAGTGACTCTTTACTGTCTATATTCCCTGAAAATTTCACGTCTCTATCTCAAAGAGTTCTCAACAAAAAGAAGTAGACTAAAGAAAGAAAAAGTAGTAGGTTACTATCGACCAGAAGTCAATTTTGAAAAACAAAATTATCAAAACTTTAGAAGTTGATACTTTTTATTAAGACATGTGAAAATCATATGAAAGACTTTAAATATAAGCGAGATTGATGGGGACAAAGAGACGAAAAGTAAAAAGGTATTTTATCAAGAAACCGGAAGTAGTTGTTTTGACTACCGACAGAGTCAATATTCTTTTGACACTTTGAAAGAGAGTTAATAAACAAGTATAAGTTTCAATTTAAAAGAAAAAGTTTGAAATTTGCGATTTTTTCCATCACTTCCGGTGACGACAGGAAGTGACGGTCGACATGTTCAACCCCCTACTGCACTCTTACAAACGGAGATTGATCATCCCTGAATATTTGATGAACTTATATTTCACCTTTTCCAAGAAAAATGCTGGACAAAATTTCTTTTGAGAAACAGAAAATCGGCCATATTTTCCGACCGGAAGTGAATTTTGTAAAAACAAAAATAATTATAGCAATGCAATTTCATAAGACATTATTCCTGAAAATTTCAAGAAAATATATCCTGCCATCTCTGAGAAATCACTCGAAGAAATCGGAAAATCGACATTTTTTAAATACTTCCGGTATAGACCGGAAGTGACGGGAAAAAAATTGAATGTATATGTACAATGGACTAATGTTAGTTGATCAACTCTACAAGTTTCAAGCGTCTATCTATATTCATTATTGAGAAACTGGAAAAACAAGGTTTGAATATGTCCACCCCATATCTCACGACCGGAAGTGAATTTTACAAAAATATTTAAATTTACTGTAGACATTTATAGTGTCTATAACATATGTAAAATTCAAATCATTAACTTGTTTTATGACCGAGATTTATGGCACTAAAAAAGGAGAGAAGGAATAGTCTTTCTTTGATATAACCGGAAGTTGTAGATTCAACTTCCGGTGGGGTCAATAGTTTTGGAGAATTAAAACGAGACTTAATAAACTGATATAGGTTTCAATTTGAAAGAAAAAAGTTTGATTTTTATGATTTATTAATCACTTCCGGTGACGACCGGAAGTGACGGTCGACATTCTTAACCACTTACTGCACGCCTACAA